>NW_007731820.1:146185-148381 GCF_000696425.1 Galeopterus variegatus | reverse complement strand
TATTTCAAAAAGACCATCTTCAAGCTCTGAAATTCTTTCTTCTGCCTGCTCTACCCTGCTGGTCAAGCTCTCAGTTGTGTTTTTTATTTCGTTGAGTGAGTCATTTCTAGAAGTTCTGCTACACTTTTTTATGGTATTAATCTCTTTGTAGATTTCCTCCTTCATATTCTGGATGTTTTTTCCTGTTTCATTGTGTTCTCTAATTGAGTCTTACTTTATTTCTTCAAGTTTTCTTAGGATCATTACTCAAAATTCTTTTTCAGACATTTCAAGGATTCCCTGTTCCATGGAGTCTGACTTTGGGGCATTACTGTATCCTTTCGGTGGTGTCATTTCTTCTTTATTGTTTGTACTTCAAGTGCTTTTTCGCTGATGCTTGGTCATTTGGTAGGGGGTTTGCTGCTTCTATTACACTGAGGTTGGCTGTGGAGTGGCCTTGGTTGCTACTGTGGGGGATGAACTGTCTTACATGACAGCAGGTGTGGTGGTGGTTATGTTAAACCAACTTGGTTCCCGTTCTAGACTCTGTGGTGGTAGAATGAGCCCCTAATGTGTGGAGTTCTGCTGGGCCAAACTTGGTGGGTAGGATCTGTAGGCTGGTGCTCCCCCCGGGGTCTGAGGCGGCTGAGGGGGCTGCGTGGAGCCATGCTGTTCTGCTGGCTGGCTGGTGCCAGTGGGCTCACCTGCGTGGTGCCGGTTCGGGGCGACTGAGCAGGGACTGGAGCTCCCCCCGGCCTGGGTCCAAGGTGGCAGGGTGGGGGAGCCACGTAGAGTCACGTGGTTCTGCTGGCTGGCTGGGACTGGCGGGCTCACCTGCGTGGTGCTGGTCGACATCAGAGTTTTAACAATTTTTCAACATTTATAAATAATGCTCTTTCCAAAGTTGCTTTTTTTTTCTTTTTGAATTTGAATTTCCTTTTGGAAAAATACATATTATTTATATAAAATACATATTATTTTTCCAAAATGATAGCTACTGAATTAAAGTTCTGAACAATCTATTTCCCTTGTTAGGTATTATTACTGGTTCTCTAGATCAATCCAGGAAGTTGACAGAGGAATTGGCATAGACTAAAAAGCATCCCATATGCCTCTCCTGACCAACAGACCACCCCTGGAAACAGTCTCTACTTATAATTTTATCGTATTTTTCAAAAGTTTCATGTCTACCTGCCAAACAGATCCTGAACCCATTTACTTCCTTCTATTTGCATTACCACCACCCTAATCCAAGCCACCACATTTTGCCTGAAGTACTCATATAGCCAAAGAAAACCTGGTCTCCCTGCTTCCACCCTTCCCTTCCTAGAATCCATTTTCCACACAACTGCCTGAATGATCTTTTAAAAATATAAATCAGATCACATCTCTTCTGCTGCAACCTTCCAGTGGCTTCCTATCACACTTAAAACCCAAAGTCCTAATGAGTATTAGAAGTGATGCCACTGATGGAGTGACAGATATATCGTGAAAATAGAAGTGATGATTGCACAACTTTGTGAATACACTGAAAAGCATTGAATTGCACATTTTAAAAGGGTGAATTTTATTATATATGAATTACACCTCAATTTTAAAATATACAAATTCCTAACCTGGCTTACGAAGACAGATCTGCTGCTGCTTATTATCCCTCTGCCCTCACTCTTCTGCTCCTCCTTCCAATTCTCTCACTCCACTCACGCTAGCCTTCTGCTCCTTAAGCACACTGAGCTTGCTCTTGCTTTAGGGCTTGGCACTAGCAACCTCTCTGTATCTGGAATGCTAGTACAGTAGTCCCCCTTATCGGCAGCCGTTTTGCTTTCCACTGTTACTCGCAGTCAACTGTGGCTCAAAAATATTAAATGCAAAGTTCCAGAAACAATTAATAAATTTTAAATTGTGTGCTGTCCTGAGTAGCCTGAAAAACCTAATGTCATCCTGCCAAAGATGTAAATCATCTCTTCATTCAGTGCATCCATGCTGTATACCCTAGCCTCCTGTTAGTCACTAAGTAGCCTTCTCAGTTATCAGATTGACTGCTGAGGATGGTATCACAGTGCGTGTGTTAAGTAACTCTTATTTTACTTCATAATGGCCGCAAAGTGCAAGGGTAGTGATGCTGGAATATTGATAAAAGTTCTATTTTATTATTAGTTATTGTTGTTAAGCTCTGACTATGCCTAATTTATAAATTAGACTTTATCATAGATATAT
>NW_007731820.1:145072-145981 GCF_000696425.1 Galeopterus variegatus | reverse complement strand
GTTATTGTTGTTAAGCTCTGACTATGCCTAATTTATAAATTAGACTTTATCATAGATATATTTGTAAAGGCAAAAATATGATAGATACAGGGTTCAATCTAATCCACAGTTTCAGGCATCCACTGGGGGTCTTGGCATGTATACCCTCGGATAAGGGAGGACTCCTATACTACTGATATTCACATGTTGGCTCTATTTTTACTTAAAGTGAAGCTTAAACTCCACCTTCTCAGCAAGGCCTTCCCCAATAACCAATCTAAAGTAGCCCTCTAGTCATTCCCTATCACATCATCCTATTTCAATCTTCTGAACAGCACTTCCCTGTCTGACCAATCTCTTATTTATTTGTGTACAACTATTTGCTCATCTGTTTCCTCCTCTAGTTTCGAACTTCACAAGAGCAGGGACTTGACCTAAATGGTTCACAACTGCACTTAAAAGGGTCTAGACTCTAGAACAACACCTGCATATAGTAGATAATCAATAAATATTTGTGGAATGACTAAATGTTGGCTATTTATTTATCATTTCCTTCTCTTTGTCAGCTGGCCAGTACAAGGATCCAAACCCTTGACCTTGGTGTTACGACACCGCACTCTTAACCAACTGAGCTAACCTAGGTAGGCAGGGTTCTTTACAGGCTATTTGAAGAGTTATGAATTTACCCTAAGGACTGTAGATGCAGCTAGAAGATTAAACAGGGGAGCGACATGCACAATCAGTGTAAGATATATGAGTATTCTGGCAAGACTAATAACGTACTCCCTTCAAACTGTCGGAATGGGCAGGACAGAAGTCATGTTGGGACCTACAACCACATGGGCTATAGGCAAATTTTAAAAAAACAGGTTTTTTCTTGGCATGCATTTCTCTGAGTTCCCTCTTTTCCCATGGTTATTTGATATTTTG
>NW_007731820.1:135355-144443 GCF_000696425.1 Galeopterus variegatus | reverse complement strand
TACTCCCTTCAAACTGTCGGAATGGGCAGGACAGAAGTCATGTTGGGACCTACAACCACATGGGCTATAGGCAAATTTTAAAAAAACAGGTTTTTTCTTGGCATGCATTTCTCTGAGTTCCCTCTTTTCCCATGGTTATTTGATATTTTGAACCTTGGTTATGGGGCAAGATGACATTATTTACATGAACTTAAAGTTGTTTTCCAGCCAGCCTGAAGGTGCAAACTTGCATGTGCTACCCAGACCCTGAGATAAGGACGGGAGCAGAAACCAGATGGCGTCTTGGTGAGACCTTGCACCTGAGAGCTTACATGAAGTCCTTGCTGCTCACATGCCCCTCCCTCCTGTTTTTCATTTTCCCACATTCCATTCCCTCAAACCTCTCTTCAAAAACCCCTCAGTAAACCTGAGTCTTTGATATGGCTTTAGTCTGGCCATTCTCTCTCAGGTTTTCCACGGGATATGGCCTTCACCTGGCCATTCTCTCTCAGGTTTACCAGAGAGAAGGGTTAGCCTAGCATCTCTCCTCAGGTCACTGTATTCCTGAATAAAAGCTGGCTTCCATTATCACCAACATTTGGCTTTTGTTTGTTTTTTGTCTGGGGGCAGGCAGCCAGACCTGTGAGTTTGGTATCAATTTTGGGGAGCCTCAGACAGGAGCTGAGCATGCCCTGTAACAAAATCAATGTTCTTTAAATATTTTTTCAAAGTTTGGCGGCAGTTCTCAAACTTTAGCATCCATAAGAATCCCTGGAAAGGCTTATTAAAATAGATTATCAGACCTTACTCCAGAGTCTCTGATTTAGAAACTTTAGAATAAGTCCATGAATTTGCATTTTTAACAAGTTCCCAGGTGATGGATGCTAAAGTTCTTGGTCAGGAGGCCACACTTTGAGAACCTGTGACTTACAGCTCTTTGTAGGAGAAAAGCAGAGAAAAAAATCAATGGTGACAGCTTCTCCTCCTACTGCCCCAAGCAACTAAGCTCTATTCCCAAACTTGTATACCCCACAGAGCAAAATAAAAGCCCTCCAGCTAATTAGATCCAATCTTCTTGAAGGCATTTTAGAATTCCCCTTTGCGGGGAGGAGGGAAGAGGAAAGGAAAGAGGGAGGGGCAGGGGGCTATGATCTTATCCCACTCTTCCAACAACATATAATATTCTTCTTGAGAATAATTTCGGGTAGATATTATGTTCTCCATCTGTTAGATTTATAGGAGAGTTTTGTTAACCCCTTACAGATTGCCCTGGGAAAGATGGCTAACCTTTTTATCCAGCTCTAATGACAATATTATATTTATGTTTCTGTAAGATCCCTATGGTTATCAGAAGGAAAATTCATAGGAATGATACAAGATTGTGGACACAGAGCTCAGTTGGGAGACTGTTAAGTAATCCAGGTGAGATAGAGAGGAGAGAGAGAATAAAGAGAAAAATGGTTTTGAGAGTTATTTTGGAAGTATAATTGATAAGACATAAAGACTAACTGTATATGCAGAGAGAGGAAAGAATCAAGGATGATTCCTGGGTTTCTAGACAGGACACAATAGAGTTCATGGATTTACTAAGAAAGAAAACACTGGAGAAAGAGATGAATTAAGGAGAGAGATGATAAACCTCGTTTTAGTCATGCTGATTTTGAGATACCATAAAGACATCCAAGTAGTTGTGTCCAGCAGGCAATTATATATATGAATACATAGGTCGGCCCTCAGTCGACAAGTCTGGACTGGAGATATAAATTTGGGAGTCATCAGCATACAGATGGTAATTAAAGCCTTGGGAGAGGATGAGATCACCCAATAAAGGCACACAAAGCAAGATCAGGTTTTTAACTGAAGAGTAAAATTCAGTGAATCATGGGCTATCTTCATGCAGAGTTAATCACACCTGAGAAAAGCCTTATTATTTGGTTGATGTGGCCAAATTCAAAGGCACTATCATCATTTACTGAAGGCATTTTATTTAATCAAAGGGCCTAGTGTCAATAATAATGATGATGATGAAAACAAAAACAATAATGATTAGCACTGAGTTCTTATTATGTGCCAGACACTGTTCTAAATGCTTTCCACGTAGTACTAATTATCGAAAGTAGTTGCAACCCTATGAGGTAGTTATTATTATTAGTCCCACTTTACCAATGAGGAAACAGAAGCAAAGAAAAATTAAATAACTTACTCAAGGTCATATAATAAGAGGCAAATCAGGATTTCAACCCAGGAAACTGGTTCCAAATTTGTGCTTTCAAAAGCACTCTACCCATTGATTAAACCCAAATGTTTTATTCAGAACACATATAAAGCCAGGGGAAAAAATTAACACATTAATGATTCTGGCACATCTTCTATTAAATGAGAAATTTTTACACACAATGCTGTAATTTACTCATTAACTATAAAACTCTGTAGATTATCTTGAAAACCATAAATGCTTACTATCTGCATAACACATTCTTCCAACAGTTTTGTTTTGAACTTTTCCTTACAAACACAGACAAACTATATTTCAGCTCTTAACACCACCAATCTATGCTTTTATATAACTACTAATAACCAGTATGCTAATGTAAAGATCATCTGTTCATCTTTTCTTAGAAATGAAAAATAATAATATTCAGGTAGTTAAATGTCACTTTTCAAAATATTTTATTTACATTAAATAATTAATTTTCCAATATCTCATGTGAGGTAAATGCTATTATTTCCACTACATAAAAATGAACTACTAGCCCAGGGGGTATCACTTTGTAGAATTAGAACCCAGGCTACACAACCTTTTCAGTCCCTTCCTCAATTTAAGCCTTCTTGTAAAATTCAAAATATCCAAAGTTCACACAGATAATCAGCAAAAACACTATCATATACGAGAGGTCCGGCTTACCTCAAAAGATCTGAAAGAGTTATTGCTTCTCTCTGCCAAAGTAATGACAGATAGCAGAAAGCAAGTGTCCGGGGCACAGTCATCTTCACAATCCCCTTCTCTCTTCGTTGTGAGTATTCAACTCCATCAAGAGATCCAGAACAGATAGATGCCGTTTCTTAGGAGATAAGTGGAGATTTTTTACAAATGCAAGTAACAACAACAAAAAAATGCAAGTAACTATTTTGGACAACAAAATAAAAACAACGGGGGGCCGGCCCGGTGGCGCACTGCTACAGTGCACCGCTTGGGAGCGCGGCGGCGCTCCTGCCGAGGGTTCGGATCCCACATACAGACCGGTTCCCGCTCACTGGCTGAGCGAGGTGCGGGCGCGACACCGAGGGTTGCGATCCCGTTGCCGGTCCCGGTCCGGTACGGGCGCGACACTGAGGGTTGCGATCCGTTGCTGGACACACACACACACAAAAAAAACAACGGAAAATCCAAACAGGCATTTTAAATATCTTAAAATTAGGTTACAATTGATAATAGCCTTTACAAAGAGCAATTTGGTAATAAAGAGCAACAAAGGTTTAGAAAGGAATCAACCAAAAAGGTAATTGTGGATTATCTATGAGAACGGGAGCATTCTAAACAGGGATTTGAACTGTTTGAATTTTTTAATAGTAAACACAATGTTTAAAATAAATAAAAGGATAAATAATTACAAATAAAAGCAAAAAATGTATAACTCCTTTGACTCAGGCCTCAACTCACCTTTCCCTTTCTCAGAGAGGCTCTCCACAACTCTTTAGCTAAAGCAGCACCTTCTCCCATCCCCACCCTCCAGGCATCTTCTACCATATGACATTATTGTATCCTTATTCATTCATTCATTCACTCATTCAATAAATACTTATTCATCTCATTCTTTGTGTCACTCTTCTATGTCTCAAGAAATGACAGTGAACAATGTCTCATCCCTTGGAACTTACATTCTAGTAATGGCAGACAGACCAATAAACAAGCAAACAAAAAAATACAATTGACAAACGGTGGTACTACACAGAAAAATAGCAATGTAGGGGTATACAAACAGATGGGAAGGGAGGAGAGGTGATATTTTATATGGGTGGTAAGAGAAATCTCTTTGAGAAGGTGACAATTGAGCAGAGACCTGAATGAATTCAAAGAATAAGTCTCAAGGATCTTGGGCAGAATACCAAATGCACCAGCAGGAGAACCTGCAGGAACAGCAAGGAGGCCAGTGTGATAAGACATCATGGGTGACAAAAACTGGTAGGAGACGATATTAGAGACAGGAAGAAAGTATATTATATAGGACTTTGCAGGTCATGATTTCTATATTGGATTTTATTCTAAGTATAAGAAGTTTCTGGGGAGTTTTAAACATGGGAGCAACATGATTTCATTTATATATTTAAAAAGGTCACTCTGGTTGTTGTATGAAGAATGAAATTATAGGAGGGCAGGAGTGGAAACAGATACCACTCTTCCAGGACAGTGATGACAGGGACTTGGAGCAGAGTGGTAGCACTGCGGGTGGTGAGAAGTGGTTGGATTCCATACAGATTTATTTATTTTTTAAAAAATTTTTTCTAGATACATTTTGAAGGTAGAGTCAAAAGGACTTACCGACAGACTGGATATAAAGTATGAGAGATAAAGAGAAGCCAAGTATGATTGATTCTAAGGTTTTTGGCCTGAGCAACCAGAAGAATGAAGATGCCATTTACTGAGACAACGAAGATGGCAAAAAAGCAGATTTGACAAGAGACATCAAGAAGTTAGAATTGAACATATTAAGTGTGAGATGTTATTAACTATACCAATGGAAACATTAAGTAGGCAGCTGAATATAAAAATGTATAGTTTAGAAGAGGTGGAACTAAAGATAGGAATTTTAGAGTTGTCAGGATATAACTGGTGGTTGGTTAAAGCCATGGTATTAGGTGAAGTCATCTAAGGAGTGAGGACAGATAGAGAAGCAGGTCAAGGAATAACATGGAGAAACCCCAAGTTTTCATGGACATAAACCCTTGAAATCATTCCAGGAATTCCCTTTTTCCAAATCCTGTAAATCCTTTCTTCGTAGCATTTATCAGTAACTGAAATTTTCTTTTTTATTTGTGCATTTATTGTCTATCTCCTTCCAGTACAATATAAACATCTTGAAAGCAGATGGTCTTGCTCACCACTGTGCCCCCAGTGCCTAGCAAAGTCCCTAGCACAGAGTAGGAACCCCGTAAATACTTGGTGACAAACTGGCTCAACAGTTCTACTTCTAAGATTTCACCCTAGTGAGATGATTTTTAAAATATGCAGAGGTTTAAAGTCAAGGAATGTTGTGTCAACACTGTTATTATACGAGAAGAAATCAGAATAACTTAAGTGCCAGCAATAGAAATCTAATTAAATTAACTCCATGCAATGGTATATCACCTAACAATTTCTATAATGCTTTATAGCAGTGGTTCTCAAAGCATAGTCCCTGGAACAGCAGTATTAGCATCACCTAAGAATTTAACAGAAATGCAAATTCTTATATCTTAACAAGCCCTCCAGGTAGTTCTGATGGATGCTAAAGTTTGAGGACTACTGTTTTAAAAGAATATAAGGACATGGCTATCCATAAAATATTGCTTAAAATATATACATATGCACACACTTTTTTATATAGTCCTGACAACATGTAAGGACTTCCAGTTAAGATGGCTGATTGAAAGCACATATTAGCCTATGCTCCTCTCCCACTACAAAAATTATTATATACGAAAAAAAAATTTTTTTTGGTGGCTAGCTTGTACGGGGATCCAAACCCATGACGGCTCAGGAATTGGTTAAACCAGGTACCCCTATAAACTGGATGAAGGCAGAGATAACATCAGGAGGACTGCTTGGAAGTCTGATTAAGGAACAGTAAGACACCCAGATTCTTACCCCAACTCCACGCAGCTAAGTGATTGCCCTCACCAATCCTGGAAGCAAATTGGAAGTTTCTTCTCTAGAGATAGTAAAACAAAGGTCTCTAGAATAAGGCAAATCAGTCACATGCACAGTTGAGAACTGAAAACAGGACGATTAAGTTAAAATTTACATACTTACAACCCCTCACTCCTCTCCTGGCTTTCTTCTTCCCACCCAGTTCCCAGAATATTGACAGCTAGGATTACACACCCACCAAATAGGAGAGATTTCTCTGGGGAATCTGATCAGCTCAGGAGGTAAGATTTAAAGACAATAATGCTGAGGGTTCACTAAGACGATAACCCAGCTAGATCACCCTTACGTGCAGAGCAGAGCTGACAAGAGTCACCATGGGTACAAAGCTTTCAATCGACATTTTGTCTGCATTTTAAAATAAGAATAGCTATCTTAGGCTCACCAAACATTTGAAGAAAGCCCCTAATATAAGGCAGAAGCCAAAACAATCAAATTGGGGGGGCAAGAGGGGGGAGAATATCAACACCCTCCACGAAATAAGAAAAGATGCTCCACAAAAATGAGAGAGCAAACCAGGAAAGATGATGAAATGGGATCCAGGAAATAAGAAATCCAACAAAAGAGCAGTGATGGAATCTCAGGATGGTGGTAAAAAGAGATCCCCAAATCAGCAGGGCTATAGGTTTAGAGACATCATTCTAGGTGGGAACAGGTCAGAAACTCCAGAGACACTTCTTCCAGAAGATGAAGGTGATAGAATACCTAAGGTATTGAGAGGAGATTTAAAGAACTGGGAGGAAGTGGGAGATACATTACTAATAAATTGCAGATTAGCAATAAATAGAGAGAAAACTAAATAAATAACAATGATCAACTCTGGGAAAACCAAAGGATATATAGAAAAAGTAATCACAGTAAGCTACATGGCTCAGTTCTAAATAGCATTTATATATTTATAATAATTAAGGCACAAAACATTGATCGAGTAAAAAATTGTAATTATATTGGGAAGACAGAGAATGAGAAATTCAGTCATGCACTGGTGACTACATGGGTAGGTGGGGCAGTGAGAGATGTATGAAAGAGCCAAGACTTCATCTTCCGCAGTGGGAATTCAATAGCTAATGTCCCAAACCAGAAAGCAAGATATAATGCGAGAAGCATGTGATATAGAGATGTGAAAGTTACAAAAGAGTTAAAAATGCATGTCTCTTGTAAACAGGACATTTGGTAGGACAGTGGACTACAACTTTTTTATTTTTGCAATTTTTCGTAACAAGACTTGTACAATTATTTGAATTACATGCATGTAGAATTCTGATTAAAATTTTAAATAGTTCGCACTTTTACAAAAACAAAATAAAACTTTCCCTTTTTCTATACAGTACTTACATGAAGAAAAAACTTTCTGGAATGATCTACTCTAGTAAAAGTGGTTATTTCTGGGTAGTACAAAAGCTGACGATTTCATTTTCTTTGTGCATATCTGCATTTTATAGTTTTGTATTAAGAGTTGTATTAATAATCACTTTTAATGTAAAAGCTAAAAGAAAGCTCTAGGGATCATCATTTACTAAAAAACAAACAAGCAAAAACCCTCAACACAGGTAAACAAAACAATCATGCTTTAAAAGGAATTAATATCTTTTTCTAAAAAACTTGGATGGTTTTACAGTCACAGTCCTCTGGGACTGTTTTTTTTTTTGTGACCGGTAAGGGGATCGCAACCCTTGGCTTGGTGTCGCCTGCACCGCGCTCAGCCAGTGAGCACACCGGCCATCCCTATATAGGATCTGAACCCGCAGCAGCAGTGCTGCTGTGCTCCCAAGCGCCGCACTCTCCCGAGTGCACCACGGGGTCGGCCCCTCTGGGACTGTTTTGAGTCTTGCCTGAAAACATGGAGATGAAAACTCCGGAGATTTGTTGCTGCCCAATTATTCTATGATTCTAACATTTTACTTCTTTGGACAGAAAAAGTTACTTATCTGGTATCTGTGGCACTGTACAACCCAAGAAATGTGGATATGCTGATAAAAGAGATGTTTAATCTTTGGAGGACAAGGAGCTTGTGAAGAAACAGTCCATACAAAAAATTTTACATAACTACACTTAACCCAGATTTCAATAAATAATCCCTAACAACAGAGGGTTTGGAAGCTATTTCCCAAAGAAATCAGCACACATCAAGATTCCTGTAATCTATGATAAAAGCCCAGTCTGTTCGCTGAGGTCTATCTTCCATCACAATTTTTAAAAAAAATGTAGTGAGGGAACAACTAAAATGAATAAATGCTTTAGGGAGAAAGTCTATATCTATAACCTTAAGTATACTCCTTATCTATTTTAAGTTATGAAATTAAATCAGAAAGTAACACACACATAATATGGTAAGTTTTACTCAGCTTACTTTAGTCTATGCTTAGAAATTAGGTATATCATTTTTGACTTGTCTATCTTATGATATGGCTAAGTTCTAACATTTTTATGCTATGACTTTTCTTTAAAAATAAGGAGCCCACACATATATGATCTTTTTTGAGCTAGCCTCCTTTCTGAATCCATTTACTCTTTATCTCCTTTTAAAATCATACAAAAATGCTCATGTGGAGACAAATGTGCCTTTTTAAAAACTGCACTAAGAATTCATTTAATTTACCTTTCTCTTAGCCATATTCAGCAAGTCATTCTTCCTTGTTAGGCCAAGTTCTCTTCCTTGGAATATCAAGAGATTGGACTAAACCATTTTTAAGATGCAATACCAGCTTTAAAATTCTAAATGATTCAGTTCTCATTTTTACCTGATTGTGATGCTTTGGTGATGGGAAAAGGCTTCTCACTGTGGACGCCAGACTGAGACTCCCCTCCACTTTCAACAAAAGGAGGACAACTGACATCGCTCAGCAGCTCAGGCTCACTAGCCCAGTCTGAATGATTTAGATTATCTTCTAACACCTGTGTGCAAAATAATATAAATGAATTATTGCGTAGAAGTTTAAAAGTTAATTTCTGTGAACTTAAACAATTTCTGACCATCTCAAATACCATAAAAGAAACCACTCTAGAGAATTGCAACTGTCTACTAAGTCCTTAAGTGTGAAAGACGGTTACTTCTGAAATGTGCCCCAACAGCTCGCAGCAATACTTCTCAAAAAAGCGCTATAGACAGGGGTGAGTAAAGAAACGGGCTGCCAGCACACGAGTCAGGTCTCCTTCTTCTTCCATGAACATCGCTCTTGCAGTGCTAGTATCTTCACCAATGAA
>NW_007731820.1:126094-134890 GCF_000696425.1 Galeopterus variegatus | reverse complement strand
TCTGTGAACTTAAACAATTTCTGACCATCTCAAATACCATAAAAGAAACCACTCTAGAGAACTGCAACTGTCTACTAAGTCCCTAAGTGTGAAAGACGGTTACTTCTGAAATGTGCCCCAACAGCTCGCAGTAATACTTCTCAAAAAAGTGCTATAGACAGGGGTGAGTAAAGAAACGGGCTGCCAGCACACGAATCAGGTCTCCTTCTTCTTCCATGAACATCGCTCTTGCAGTGCTAGTATCTTCACCAATGAAAACATCAAGCATCATAATAACTCCATGAATACTGGCTGGCTTCCTTTTACCTAACCTACCCAGGAAATTTTGCTTTATATTGCTAACTGCATTTCTCCTGCCTGAACTGTCCTTTCTTCTTCCTCTTTCCAACTCATTACTCTATCATGCCATCTTTCCCTCACTCTTCTTCAGTGATTTTTCATTTCCCTGAACTCCTGTAGCACTTACTATTTATGACATGTAATTGACAGGGATATACTATCTCATACCACTGTTTGATTGTTCACACATATATTGCTGAAATGGTGAGTCAGTGTCCCTAAAAAAGTCAGCTGGCTGAATACCTAAAGACCTCATAGCTGATATTACCTTAGGGATCTGATCACAGGCAAAAAGCCATGATCTCAGCCCTGCAGGCCAAGAAATTTGATCTTATTACAAGGAGACAAGACTCATGTTAAAGAAGCTCACAAGAGTGAAGCAAAAAAATCAGGGAATGGGGTAAGATGCTTGTGTTCGCTGTCAAGCACATCTCCTCCCCATTGGCAAGCCCCATGAGAGGCAAGGTACACCATACAGTTGGCTGATGAGCATGGAATCATTAAGAAAACCGAAACAATCAGAAGAAAACTCCCACAAGCTCCCTGCCAGCGACTCTTCCACATACTCTGCCCTCTGCCTGATTCTTCTTGACTATCCAACCTCCCATCTAAAGCCAGTTTCTCCATCTGTGCACTCGATCCCACCCTGCCTGTCTACTGAAAGCTATTGTTCACTTCTACTCTTTCTCTACACTGTGAATTTTTCTTCTCTCCTGTATCATTCCTATCAGCATACAAATGCCATCATTTACCCCACTTTAAAAAAACTTTTCCTGGACCCCAGCTACCACACAATTTCTTTGTACTTTGCAGCAAAATGCCTCAAAAAAGTCCAGATTTGCTTTCTCCAATTTCTCTACACCCCATTTCAATCAAGCTTTTGATCCCACTGCTGCACTGGTCAACATGTAGCACTCTTCCTTCTTGACCAAGCAGCAGCATTTATCCCAGTTGATCACTGCCCTCTTCTTGAAATACTTGGTTCCTGTGGTTTCCAGACTGCCCCCCTCACTCTCTCAACTGTTCTCTTACTTTACCAGTTGTTCCTCAGACTTCTTTGCCAGTTCCTCTTTTATCCAAAACATCTTAACGCTAGAGTGGCCCAGAGCTCAGTTCTTGGTCATCTTCTCTGTTTTCACTACTTGGTGATGTCATCTGATCTTGCGGTTTTAAATACTAGCTACTATATTTTAATCCTAAAATGTACTTTTTATCCCCATATTTTAACATCCCTGAAATCAGGATGTGTCTTACAATTAGTGGCATGTCATAATTTAATTTGCAGCATTCTTTTCTCTCTTGGGAGTACTTAAAATAATCGTGCACCTGGCAAATAATGACATTTTAGATTTAATGATTACAGTGTAAACTGACAGCTTCCAAATTTATATCTCCAGCTTAGACTTCTCTCCTGACCTGCAGACTTGTATATCTAACCACATACTTGACATTTCCTCTTGGATGTCTAACAGCTGTCTCAAACTTAACAAGTCCAAAACTGAACTCCTGATTTTCCTGTTCCACCTGCCATTTCTGATGGCAATTCCTTCCCTCCAGCTGCTCAAGCCAAAAACCTTAGTCATCCTTGACTCCTCTCTTCCTCTCGCACCTCATCCAATCCATGAAGAAATTCTGTTGGCTCTATCTTCAAAGTTTATCTAGAATCCTACCACTTATCATCCCCATTGCTACCATCATTAGCAGCCTCCATCATTTCTCATCTACAGTGGTACTTTTCAAACTTTAGTGTATATAAGACGTACCCAGGAAGCTGTTAAAATGCAGATTTGGATTCTGCATTTCTTCCCTAGACATCCCCATGGTTTACTCTCTCATTTCCTTAAGATCCCTCATCAGGAAGACCTTCCCTGACCACTCTCTATTAAACGGCACCCTTCCCTGCTGCCCCATTCTCTATCCCCCTTACCCTTATTTAAAAGTTTGCTTGTTTGTTTGCTTTTTCCAGAAGTTTTCAGNCCAAAGCACTAAGAAAATATTTAGTGGGTATTTGAGAAGACTATGCTTCTACATTAAAAGTAATTGTTCCTATATGAAAAATTATTATGTGTCGATTAAAAAAAAGGTAATTGTTCTTTTTTCCTTTTGAAATAGAGTATAGCTGTACTCTTGCAATAGACATTATATGACCAATTTATACATCAGCTTTAAATTTTACTTATTGCTTATTTATTTACCAAGATTTTAGTGTGATGATAATATTGCTTTATACAGGTGTTTACTCAAGTCAACAAAACTTTTTTTTTTTTTTAAATCTTAAGTTAACCTAAAAATATTACAATGTTAGTATCCCAGGGTCTAATTCATTGTTTCATAGTTTCTATGTGCTAGGCAAAGTCCCAATGCATAAATACAATTAACAAACACCTTATCTATGAAATTTTAAAGATCAAGTTCTTAGTAGTTTGAAAAAGTTATTTCTTTTCTTTTTCAAAGTGTAACCTTAGAATCATATAACATCTCTTGCTTTTCTTCAGAAGTACCTGTGTCCTATATCAAGATAGGATAATGTTTCATAATTCTGTAATTATAAAATGTTGTATTTTCCAGTAAATTCAAGTTATTTCTATTCAGTTTATTTAATATCATTGTCTCATTTTTTAAAAGGACAATTCCCAAACTAATTCCTTACATTATTCCCCTTTCAATCATTGTATCTTACATGACTTGACTTCTCTATCCTTCTCATTCTTAGGACCAACACCACCCCTCGAGTAGCTCATCACCCCTTCACTCATCTCTATAACATATTCCTTCCACTCAGACCTGGTTTTCTCAGTACTGGGTCACTAAACTCTGCATGTGAAACCTACGAGAACTCGACTGAACAAGGAAACGCTGGGCCATGTTACCAGGCTCTTAATAAATGTGTGTCACGCAGATTCAGAATCTCTTTTTCTCAGTCCTGAAGCCACACATCAGACACATCAACAATGCTCAAAACTGTCTCTCTCAACAGTGGAACCATCCCCTACCCCAAATAAAATGTTCCATGGCACATTTATAAAGCAGTTAAAAAGAAACTGCTAAAAATATAACTGCTCTGGTGGATGTGGGGGGATAGGGCACCCAGTTTTATTTTTCTTCATATAAAGGCTTCTGAGAAGAGATGAGCTGAATCTTAAAATACCGGGTAAAGTAAGTAGGTAGCCCAAGCAAAAGAAATACCATACGCAAAAAGCAAATTCTTTTGATAGTACAATCACAGAAATTCCTTAGGCTTTGTGGGGAAAATAGGATAATTTAGTCAGGCTCCCTCAGCTCAGGGGGTTGTGCAGCACATTTCTTTGTAAACAAATTGTGTGTGGGTGGAGTTAGTGCACATGTACACCCATGTATCTTTTTAGTTAATTGCTATTGTGTGTTCTTCAGTTTGTGAAGCAGAAACTGGCCAGCAGAGCTTGAGTCTAAAAATAGAGCATGTTTACTCTGCTGGCAGCTGCTCAGTNCTCAAAGGACCTCTTTACCGGTTACCTAGCTCATAGACCTGTGTGTGAAGGATTTATGAACATGCTCCAGGGTTCTGTGAGCTCCAGACCCTAGCTGTAGCACTACAGGCTTCTATCTAGAAAATTAACCACAAACTGCTTTATGTTCCAACTAGTCTAATAAAAAATTAAAATGAATTCCGATATCTAGATCAGTGACCCTGTCCTTCTGGACTGTAATGGCAGCTTCCTCACTGAAAAGCCTCTGACAAGCATCATAATCCCAGATACTCAAACTTATCATGGCCCCATCTTCATCCTACACTTCACTAGACATGCCTTTTAGTCCCACTTTTCAGACTTGTGACTTACCATAGCTTTCCTTCTTAGGGTATACACTGGGTTTTTACAATACGCCTGCTTGCTCTTCTGAAGGTAGCGCTTCCAAAAATTATGTAAAACTTCATTCTAAGGTGGAAGGGAAACTCATGGTGATTCAGGTCATGGCAACAAATATACAGGTACATCTATACTACAGAATCTCTTGTACTTTATATAGTCTCCCATCTAAATGTATTTTTACCTGCTTTTCCTAAAAAATAATTATCATCACAATATCAGGTATATGGGAAACACTAAATAAATCCTTCTTAATCTCAGATTTAGAGAAGAAAGGAACACTAGAGACTTCACCTAGTTGAATCCCTTCCTTTTGCATATAAAGTAATTAAGGATCAGAGAAAGAAAGCAATTGATATGACTACACTTCTATTAGGGTCTAAAAATAGAGCATGTTTACTCTGCTGGCAGCTGCTCAGTTTTTCTCTGGACTTTGCCAGTAGCAGTTGAGTTTCTGAGTTTCTCTTTGTACTGCCTAGGTATTAGTGTTGTGTGTGCTGAATAAAGACTATTCCTTCTTCAACCAAGGCTCAAAGGACCTCTTTACCGGTTACCTAGCTCATAGACCTGTGTGTGAAGGATTTATGAACATGCTCCAGGGTTCTGTGAGCTCCAGACCCTAGCTGTAGCACTACAGGCTTCTATCTAGAAAATTAACCACAAACTGCTTTATGTTCCAACTAGTCTAATAAAAAATTAAAATGAATTCCGATATCTAGATCAGTGACCCTGTCCTTCTGGACTGTAATGGCAGCTTCCTCACTGAAAAGCCTCTGACAAGCATCATAATCCCAGATACTCAAACTTATCATGGCCCCATCTTCATCCTACACTTCACTAGACATGCCTTTTAGTCCCACTTTTCAGACTTGTGACTTACCATAGCTTTCCTTCTTAGGGTATACACTGGGTTTTTACAATACGCCTGCTTGCTCTTCTGAAGGTAGCGCTTCCAAAAATTATGTAAAACTTCATTCTAAGGTGGAAGGGAAACTCATGGTGATTCAGGTCATGGCAACAAATATACAGGTACATCTATACTACAGAATCTCTTGTACTTTATATAGTCTCCCATCTAAATGTATTTTTACCTGCTTTTCCTAAAAAATAATTATCATCACAATATCAGGTATATGGGAAACACTAAATAAATCCTTCTTAATCTCAGATTTAGAGAAGAAAGGAACACTAGAGACTTCACCTAGTTGAATCCCTTCCTTTTGCATATAAAGTAATTAAGGATCAGAGAAAGAAAGCAATTGATATGACTACACTTCTATTAGGGGCAAAGCTGCTCTACCAACCAAGTGAAAGTAAATCTAAACAAAAAAACTTTTCTATTTATCTATTACTTACTAGGTACTAGGCATCCATTATATCAAACACAATACTGCAAGATAGCTATCGTCTCCGTTTTACCACTGAAGAAACTGAGTAACTTGGCCAAGATTACCCAGCCAATATGTAGAAAAGGCATGAACAGGATTTGGAAGTCAGTTATGATTCCAAAGCCTGTGTTTTTAGCATAAGGCCATTCAACTGGTCAGGTCTAAACAGTTCTGCTATCAGCTAATATCAGAAAAACTGTTTTCCGAATTAATACCTAATGAAGTGGGGAGAAAATTACACAGGAATAAAACCTGCTACAATTATATAGTATAACTATATAAAACTATTTATAAACATTTATAGGTAGGATGACTATGCAGAGAGAAACCAGATCACAAACCCCCACCATCAGCAATCTCACCTAATGCAATGACTAACATGGATAAGCTTGGTATTTCATGTTTTTGAAGTTTTAATTCCTATAATACTTTTCAGGTAGGCCCAGAGTCCCTTTAGGCCATGCATTGGTATAGAGGTCATTCTGTTTTGGCTTGCCCCAAACATTAGTCTGCATAGCAAAGGCTCCTCTACAAATCTTTCCTTGGTGACTTCAGCCCACATTGATCTTTCTCTTTTTTCTTTTTTGCCCTTATTATTACTTACGAGCATATCGTTATATAATTTCATGTTTATTCATTTAACATATGCATATATGTTATTCATCCTCTCAACTTTGCTCTCTCTCTTAGTGCTTGGTTTCCAACAGTGAGCATGAAGCCAGTGTACAATAACAACTTGTTGCTAAATAACTAGCTTTTTAAAGAATTCCTAAAATAGCTTCAACTAAATGAAGAAATATGAAATTCAAATAACTGCAAGCATACTATATTACTCCAGAGGCAGCAAAATAAAAGTGTCCCTGGACCCCGTCATGAGTGTCACTTTGGAACTTCTTAGAAATGCAAATTCTTGAGCCCTACCCCAGACCTAGTGACTCAGAAACTCTAGGAATGGGGTCCAGCCATCTGTGTTTTAACAAGTCTAAAGTGTCCCTGGACCCCGTCATGAGTGTCACTTTGGAACTTCTTAGAAATGCAAATTCTTGGGCCCTACCCCAGACCTACTGACTCAGAAACTCTAGGAATGGGGTCCAGCCATCTGTGTTTTAACAAGTCCTCCAGGTGATTCTAATGCACACTCAAGTTTGAGAACCACTGGTTTAATGTATATCTTCCTAATGTGCATTCTGTGGAACTCAAGTCCTGACAGACACTCATACACACACCAAAAGATTTTATTCTTAAATTGCAAATACCCCATAAGACATCCCCTGGAAATTAAATAAGCGCATTAACACTCAAGAGGCACCAATAAGTCTGCAAATTTATTTGTTTTACTTTGTTTAACCCACTAAATATGTTTTCTAAATATATGAAGACTAAAACCTTTTAAAATTTTCCCTTGGATATATTGCTTATTTATATCCTATAGAACACACTTTGAGAAATGCTGGTCTAGTAAAAGGATTAAAGCAAAAATACCAGAAAAATGATTCTTCCAGTAGCCCTAGTGTCATTACTGATTTCTCCTCAATTTCACTCTAAATCTTACTGTTCTTCAAACAATAAAATACAAAGCTAACATCTAGTCATAAATGGACTTACCTTTAACTCTGGGCCTACTCCAAGGGTCTTCAAGGCTTCTGCTTGTTGATAAAGTATGCACTGAAAACCTTCACACACATACCAATCCCAGCCTTTTTCTAAATGACAAATAGCATGTTTTAGACATTTGCATCTCTAATATACTGTGATGCTACTACAAATGCTAATTTGTATTTTACTTATTGCAACTTGGAATTTTGTTGTACCCTTGAATAGGGTTTACGTTCTTACATTCTCTTGTTTCCGACTTCGCAAATTTGCACACAAATGCTAAAACTAAACATTTTGTATAATTTATCAGATTTTAAATGGTTTCAATTGTCTATAATTTTTCTAAAATAACCTAAAAAAATGAATAGTCACCATGATTAAAAAAGTGAAAGAAGTCTTAAAAGAGTGAATTTTACTGAACAATGCCCAGCATAATCTTAAATGAAAAATACTCAGTCACTGCTTACATCACTTTTCTGTTACAACTCAGAAGGGAACAATAAATATTTGGTGAGTGAATGAACAAATGTCAAGATCTGATGGTCCAGGGGTGCAGGAAAGGGAAATAAGAACATTCAAAGAAAAAACTGTTCAATGGCATTCTGCTTTTCTGGAATCGGTTCTAGGTTCAAGGGAGAAACTGAAAGGGAACTAATACTTATTAATCTCTGCCTAGGTACCAGGTGTGTGTGAGGTATTTTAAGTAGGTTATTTTCTTGAACCCTCAAAACAACCTGCTATGGTTTAAATGCATCCCCAAACTTTCATGTGTTGTAAACTTAATCCCCAATGCAACAGTGCTGGGAGGTGGGGTCTAGTAAGAGGTGACTGGGTCATGAGGGCAAAGCCTTCATGAATAGATTGTTATTATTGTGGCAACAGGTTGTTATAAAGCAAATCTGGCCCCTCTGTTGCCTCTCTCTCACATATTCGCTTCTGCCTTCCGCCCTTCCGCCATGGGATGACCCTCACCAGATGCAAGCCCTATGCTCTTGGACTTCCCAGCCTCCAGAACTGTGGGAAATAAATTTCTTTATAAATTACCCAGTCTGTGGTAATCTGTTATAGTAGAAGAAAACCGACTAAGACACAAACCTAAGAGATGGTGAAGAAATCTGCCACTTCATAGAGCTACATGATTAACTATAACTACCAGTTAAAGAAAATGTTAAAATCTGTGAAGACCCTTATGTTTTACCCTCCACTGCCGGAAAATGGCTGTAACTCTTTGAAAACTATGTTATCAGAACTTTCACAATTTGTTCCTCATTCCACCACCCCTTCTTCCCTGCAGAATGTCAGAGGACTCCAACTCTCACTTCCCTGAATGTCACAACATCCCCCCATCCCTGCTGACTAACCCAATTCCTTCCTGGAACGGGTTTTAGGTTGTATGAGTAAAATGGAAAGCATGTCATATTGATGCATCCCGAAGTTGAGAGTTTAAACTCTTCAAGGTGTATACATCTGCTCTCTTCTTCCTGTACACTATTCTTAGAAACTGATAAAGCTGTATTTTAAATTCTGAGTCTGGGGCCGGCTCATGGCTCACTTGCGAGAGCATGGTACTGACAACACCAAGTCAAGAGTTAAGATCCCTTTACCAGTCATCTTTAAAAAAATAAATA
>NW_007731820.1:122409-125599 GCF_000696425.1 Galeopterus variegatus | reverse complement strand
AAAATGTGGATGCAGCTTTGGAACTGGGTAATGGGCAAAGGTTGGAGGAGTTTGGAGGACTTAGAAGAAGAGAAAAAGACAAAGGAAAGTTTGGAATGTCTTAGAGACTTATGTGGTGGTGGGCAGAATGCTGATAGAAATGTGGACAGTAAAGGCCATGTGGATGATGAGATCTCAGACAGAAATGAGGAACTTATTGGGAATTGGACAAAAGATAACACTTGCTACACCATAGCAAGGAATCTGGCTACATTGTATCCATGTCCTTGGACTTTGTGGAAGTTGGAACTTAGGAGCTGTGAACCAGAGCATTAGGCCAAAGAAATTTCCAAGCAGCAAAGCATTAAGGTCACTGCATGGCTAATTCTAACAGCCTACTCTGAGTTATGGCAGCAAAGGCATTTATAAAGTCAGAAATTAAAAGGGATGCAGTGAGTAAAGTTTTGGAATATTTGCAGCCTGGCCATGTGGTAGAGAAGTGAAGAGCCAGAGAACAATGCAAGGGTGAAGCAGATAAACTGTTTGCTAAAGACATTATCTTAGGGTGAGGCAGCCAGATGCTAAGAGCCAGGACAATGGATAAAAGACCCTAAAGGCATTTGAGAAGTCAGGAAGGGTTCCCCACCGGTCACAGGCCCTGAGGCCTAGAAGGACTGAGTTGTCCCAGAGGACAGACTTGGGGCACAGCTGCCCTCGGGACCCTGCTCCCTGCATCCCAGCTGCTCTGGCTGGAGCAGCCTCAAGTGTGGTTCATGCAGCAGCCCTGGAGAGTAGAGGCCTGAAACCTTGGTGGTGTCCACCTGGTGTTAATTCTGCAGGCTGGCAGGACATGAGAGCCATGGAGGTGTGGCAGCCTCCACCTAGATTCCAGAGGATGTATGGAAAAGCCTGGGGACCCAGGCAGAGACCTGGCACATGGGTGGAGCCACCACAGAGGCCATCTGCTAGAGCAATACCAAGCAGGTGTGTGGGGTCATATCCCCCACAGATAGCCCCCACCAGTAGATCCAAGGCAGCAAAGCTGCCTCCAGGACCCTGGAACTGCAGGGCCACTGGTAATGTGCAACACTGGCCTGGAAAAGCTGCAGGCACCAGCGCAGCCCGATGGATTGTGCCTGGCAGAGATGTGGGAGCAAGGCTGCCTGAGGCTTTAGTGGCCTGGATGCCCAATTGTGCCCAGGATGCAGGACTTGGAGTCAAAGAAGATTATTTTGGAGCTTTAAGACATAACGTCTGCCCTACTGAGTTTCAGACTTGTTTGGCGCCTGTTTCTCCTTTCTTCTGGCCTATTCCTCTCTTTTGGAATGGGAATGTGTACCCAGTGTCTGTTCCACCATTGTATCTTTGCATTAGATTAATTTGTTTTTGACTTTTACAGGTTCCTAGCTGGAAGGAGTTTTGTTTTTAGTCTCAGAGGAGACTTTGGCCTTTGCACTTTTAAGTTGGTGCTGGAACAAGCTAAGACTTTTGGGACTGTTGGGATAGAATGATTGTATTTTGTATGTGAGAGGAGCATGAGTTTTGGGGGGCCAGGGGTGGAATGATGGAGTTTGGATGTGTTGTCCCCTCCAAAACTCATGTGGAAATTTGATCCCCAATGTGGCAGTGTTGGAAACTGATTGAGTCATGGGGGTGGATCCCTCATGAATGGATTAATGCTCTCCCCGGGGGAGAGGGGAGTAATGAGTGAGTTCTTGCTCTATTAGTTCCTGTGAGAACTTGTTATTTATAGGACGCTGGCACCTTCTCTTGCTCTCTCTCTCATTTCTTCTCTCGCCATGTGATCTGCTTGTACCGCCGGCTGCCTGCCACTTTCCATCATGAGTAGAAGCAGCCTGAGGCCCATGCCAGATGCAGCNAGTCGTGGTATGGGCACGACACCGAGGGTTGCAATCCCGTTACCGGTCATGAAAAAAGACAAAAAGGAAAAAAAAAAAAGGCAAACAGAAATACTAGTTAGCATTTAGGCATTCTCTCTGTTATTCATCTAAGAATGTCAATGTATTTTATATACATATTTAATGAACAAATATATACATGTATATATTTCTGTGTTTGCATCCTAAAAACTACCTTATGTAAAAGAGTCTACCATTATCATTAGCCTGGTTCTGGTTGCAAACTTGAGAATCTGGTCTTAGGTCATTAGTGACAAAAATAAAAAGCATCAGTTAGACTTTATCCCAGATCCTTCTCAATAATGGTTCATTATATGTATTCATTGGATTAATGAAACAGATTCTCTTTTAAAGCACAACCATGCTGAGGCTATTTTAGGAGAGAATAATTTTCCCTATTTTAGCTTCTTTTTTTGGTGGCTGGCTGGTATGGGGATCTGAACCCTTATCCTTGGTATTACAAGGCTACATTCTAACCAATTGAGCTAACTAGCAGGCCCCATTCCCTATTTTAAAATGGTGTGTTCAAAATTCAATGTGAGAAATGGATTTCTGAAAGTTGAATATCCTGTTTAACTCACCTAACCTGACAATTTCAGTTGGACCATTTCAGAAAACATTTTTCTTTAAAAGCACAAAAAATCATATTCATAACCAAAATATAGAAGAACATATGCTGGTAGAGAAAAAGAACATATGCGCCCTTTGCTATTAGTTTTTGCATAATAATTGATCCACTGGAAAAGCAACTCATTAACAATAAGCAGGATAAAAAAAGGATATGCTTCAAGACATCTGCTTTCAATTTTACCATTAATGGTTACCCACTTAAATCCCATTTTGGATTACCTGCTTTAAAATATGGCATTTTATCTAGAATCTATTTAAAATTCCATTCCATGTCCCTAAATCATGAAGGTAAAAGAGGTGAATTAAGAATGTTAAGTACATATGAAAAAGAGTTTACCAAGCTTTTTTTTTCTTTTAAGCCCCCGGTTGATGGCTTGTATCTTGGTATTAGGAATAGCCTCGGTGTTTAGAACTTCCTTAGATTTCTGCAAGAAACAGAAACAGACCATTAAAAAGATAGTGTTATGTCCCCCTAAGCCTATTTCCAAGTATGCTCTGGAAAGTTTAATGCATCAAATTGTGAGTACCAAGACCAATGATGGTAAATTCTCAGTACCTAAAACAGTGCCCAAAACACAGTAACCACTGTCTGTTAAATGAATAAACTTTTATTTTAAAGCACTTCTAACTTTTTCAAACCAAACCAAATGTCAAATTTACTC
>NW_007731820.1:117331-121525 GCF_000696425.1 Galeopterus variegatus | reverse complement strand
CCCCATCCCCCTTCCCTCCCCACCCAAAAAGTAAAAGAAAAGACATGGCTCTAACAATAGGAATTTGGGAATGCAGTCTCTCTAGTCACAGAAACCATACTCAAAGCAATTGTGGTATACTGAGTTGGCCACACTAAGAACATAAGACATTATGGAATAAATATCAAAGCAGTTATCCAGCAAAGACAGGCAAAATTTATAAAGGAAAAAAAGGCTTAAAATCTGAACTAGAAAAAATATGAAGTAGCAAAACACTAGAAAAAGCTAAACATCCAAAACTAGAGCTATAATTAATTAAATTGATGAATAGCTATGTTATAGAATACCTACACAGTCAATAAAATATATGCAAATGTTTAGCCCACCACAGGAAAATACTTAAATTATTAAGACAGAAGACTCAATGGTACTCACACATATCCCCTTTCCCCTCCAATACGTAGGGGAAAAAAAAGAGAAAAAGACACTAAATGGAAACTATTGAAATGTGTGTTGAAATTATTGGTGATTTTTAGCTTTCATCTTCACAATTTCCAAATTTTCTACAATAAACATGCAGTGCACTTATAATCACAAAAATCTATTAAACTCATACAAGTCTATACTAAACCTTTATTAAAAATGCTCATGAAATACTTGCAAAAATATCTATTGTCTAAACTGGCCTGGGTGGTCACTTAGCTCACAATGTGGTGTTATAACACCAAGGTCAAGGGTTCAGATCCCTGTACAGGCCAGCTGCCAAAAAAAATAAAATAAAATAAAATAATGGCCAGACTTAGACCTTACATTTTTTTCCTGGATAAAATAAACCAGGATAACATTCTGGTTCCTTTACCAATTCAGAAGGCCTTTTCCCAGATTGCAGGGATCTAGAGCTTGAAGAATTATATACAAAACTGGACGGCAATGAAAGGGACAGAAAAATAGGGCAAGTTGTACCACGACTTCTGTTCTTAAAAGGTGTAACTACTGTCTCATGAGCCATTCCCTGCCCAATGGATTTCAACATCATCACACTATACAACTCCAGGAAGCACCAACCACATGGTATCCTATGTGAAGAACATGCCTGGATTGCCATAAAGCCAAGAATAACTACTAAGTTATGCAACACAGAACTTTGCCTATTGTATAAAAAGAAGGCACTGGGCTAGGTTCTTGGCCTTTATAAAGATGTTGCCCACCTTCAACAATTCTACATTCTTGACAAGTTACTCCAGGCAGGTTGACAGTTTTTCAAATGTGGAGCTACATGGTGGTATGGATCTTTCAAACTAAAAAAATACTACAGTAGATTTGATTGGACAGAACCAAATAGAAACATTATCAAACACAGAAATAAAATAAACAATTAGTTAATGTAGTTCAATCTCAACAGAAATAGTATGCTGACTTCATCTGCTATATAAATAACCCATTACACACAATCTTCCTGCACTGTGTTTACATTTGCACCGTGCTCAAAAGCAATGGTGAGTAAAACTGCTAGTGCCCTAACACATACGGAGGCAGAGGACAAAACAGCACATATTTCAAATGTACAATTGGATTTGTGTGTTTGTGTGTGTATGTATATGTCTATGAAACCATTACCATAATCAAGATGATAAACATCTCCATCGCCCCAACAATTTCATCCAGGGACTAACTGAAGAGTGGACATAAGCATTCCAGCTGCAGACTGAAGAATGATGATCGTCTCAAGGAAAAGCACCTGTGATTGAGCTGCAAGCTAAATTAACCACTTTTCTCAAAAGAAAAAAAATGTTTTTACTTATTTCATATATTTTTTCTAGGTTTTTAATTAAGGTAGGAAGGTAAATCAGGTCCCTGCATGAAGTACACACAGTTACTTTTACCTGTCCCAAATTTGCCTTTCTTAAGCCTATATGGTGAAGGTAGTATTTGTCTTTTCCTGGCTCTGTAGACTTTGAGCAAATCCTTTACCAGACAGAAGAATCCTGGCATACTTAGTTAGACTCTCCAGTAGCAGACTGTCCATTCCCTTGATTATTTTGGTTATACTGGCCTGAAGGTGTGGTCACCAGAACAGGACATAGCACTCCCTGTGTGAAGGTAGCCTCATTTACCAAGGTTACACAGGACAGGATGGCAATCTCTATTTTAAGAGGCAGGTGTGATGGTGTAAGCTGAACACTGGAGTCTGAAGACTCAGGTTCAAGTCCTGACTCCTCACTTTATACTCGTGACTTTGGCAAACTCACACAACTCTGAGCCCTACTTGCCCCATCTATAAATAGGCATAATAATGTACCTCACAGGTTGTTAAGAGGAGGAAATGAGATAAATAAGAAAACACTTTGTAATCAGTAAGACACTTTACAGAGATAAAATGATAATGAAGCATATTTCCAACACTCCCAATAGTCCTCAATCTTTCCATCTTCCAAACCTCTAAGCTACAACACATTAAAAACTCTTCAATAAATATTAATTAATAAAAAGAAATGTGTCACTTTTTAAGTACAATTTTAATTATTTCCCCTTAAGCCACACAGCAGGAAATCATTTATAAATGTGGCTCAGCATAATCTCAAAAACTCATCCTCAAACTCCATCTAATTTACAAATTCCTTAACCCATGTGTAAGTACTTGATGACTACTTACGTTCTTGAAATTTGGGCACTGCATGAGTGATAAAAATACATCAATTCTGGGCTGTCTGGTTAGCTCAGTAGTTTAGAGCACAGCCTTATAATACCAAGGTCACAGGTTGGGATCCCTATACTGGCCAGCCGCCATAATTAATTAATTAATTAATAGCAAAAACACATCAATTGTTTGGAAACTAGGCTACATATCAGGCTGAAACAGCCATTTTTAAAACATATGCAAATTCATAAATGATATCTGTTACTTACTTCTGTAACATTGTGGCAAGAAGTGCAATAATATTTGCCTTCATCAGTAAGACCCCAAGAGACAGCAGCACACTGAGTACAGCGTTCTTTAAATTCTATCTGTAAGAGAACAGTATAGAAAAGGTGTTACCATCAAACCACATCCAAAACATTCTACCTAAACCCTGAAGTTTTACTTAGTTCTACTTATAGAATTCCTGGCAATTTTACCATGTAAATAAAAACATCATAGAAAACAGAAAACATATCAGGCAGATTATCTGCAAACAAAGAGAAGAGCAGTTCAGTCCCTTGAGCAGTATGAAACCGAATCAAACTATCAGAGAAAATTTATTAAAATATGCAGTGTGTGGGGGGGGAGAAAAAAGGTTGTAGAGGTAAATTGGAAACAAAGATGAGTAAATAAAACTCCTTGAAAATGCTGTGAGAAAAAAAGATCAGTCCCTTGAGCAGTATGAAACCGAATCAAACTATCAGAGAAAATTTATTAAAATATGCAGGGGGGGGGAGAAAAAAGGTTGTAGAGGTAAATTGGAAACAAAGATGAGTAAATAAAACTCCTTGAAAATGCTGTGAGAAAAAAAGATGGCAACATTCAGGTATGGAGAAGACTTTAAAATAGAAAGACCATTTGGAACTTCCTCAGGACACTAAAAACACACACTAACCACAAAGGAACCAGATTTTTATTTGGGTTGTTTCAAGTTTTGGTTTATTCATTCAACAATATAACGAGTATTAACTATGTGTGTACTAGGTATTTTACTAGGTGCTGGGGATTCAATGGTGAGCAAAACAGACCTGGCCCCTACTCATAGCATATACTGGCTAACGGTGAGTTATAACGATTATTTTCATCCACCCAGCATCTATAGAAGTTAAGCATCCATCATTCAATAAACACTTATTGAGCATCTACTATAAGGCCTTCTATCACCTTCCTCCTTCTGTACATAAACAGACCTAATTCTCTGATTCCTAACTCTTTGGTATTTTACTTGTACGAGATTATCGTTGATCTAGTTACTCAATACTCATTTGATACCATCAAAGAGTAACACATTTTATGCAGTATGTAAAAAAAACGCACGCCGAATTTATTTCGATAACTTGGTTAAGTGTTCAGTGACTCCGTACTGACAACTATAAAGGTAGCCGGACACCTTGGGGTGTCCCCAGCCCCGAGTTTGGAGTCCGTGCCCCAGACCATGGATTCCCAGCCGCTGCCCCTCCTCACCCACCCCGGCACCAAAGGAGACCTGCGGGTGGCCCCCCCCACAAAACCTCCTTCGACACACCCACAACGAC
>NW_007731820.1:110252-116393 GCF_000696425.1 Galeopterus variegatus | reverse complement strand
CCGCCACCCCCCCCCCCCGCCCCGCCCCCCAGCCCTGCGCCCCGCCCTCCTCCCGCCAGTGGCCGCCCGCGGCCCGTCGGCGTCCTCCCGCCGCTCGTCCTCAGCCTCACTCGCGTCCGGCCCCGCCGAGCGCACCGCCTCCTTACCGCCTCCACTAGGTCCATCACGGCGCCTCGTGAGCCACCACCGCCACCGCCGCCGCTGCAGAGGCCCGTTACCTGGGCAGCAAACGCAGCTTCCGGGAGCTGTGGGAGGAGACTTCCGGCCGGAAACCCGAGCCCCTGACTTTGGATTCCGGGCGCCTGCGGCCTCGGGGCACCGTCCGCGCGTTCCGGGGGCGAAGCCCCGCGAGGCCGGTGTCCTGTTCCCAGATGGCGTTCTTTTCCTAGTCGTGACTACTGAAACCAACCAGTGATCCATGGGGCGGTGCCCACTGCTGAGTGATTGGGTCGGGCTGTTCTGACGGTCGTCCTTCCCAAAAGCCGCTTGTGCATTCAGGCTGCGAGGAAGGCCGTGCAGGGCCACGTTCCCGAGCCTGGACTCTGATCTTTCCGTTTTCTCCACCTGTGACGGGCTCTTTAGATCAAAGGAGGGTCATCGGGGTTTGGAGAAAAGGACGCAGGTTGTCGAGTTAGACCTAGGTTTCTGATCACGGCTTTCCTGCTTACTTGTATCTCAGTTTCCCTCTCTGTAAGAATTAAATATTCCCTGTGAGTCCCTTGTAATGGAGCCTCTTATAGTAAGTGCTCAATAAATTTAACTCTTAATTTGTTCCTTCGTTGAACACGTGCATTCCTTGTTTCATTCATTAAACAGGAACTGTTTTAGGTCCTAGGGATTCCGCAGGGAGCAAAATCAACAAAAGTGCCAGCCTTCATGGAGATTATATTCTGGTGAGGAGAGACAAAAATAAATGAGGAAAACATGTGGTATGTTAAACGGTGGTGAATGCCAAGGAGAAAAATAAAACAGGAAAGGTGAATGGGAGCAATAAGGTGGTTTCAATTGAAAATGGGGTGGTCAAAAAAATAAAATAAAATAAGATGGGGGTGGTCAAGAAAGGTCTCACTGAGAAGAGGATCTTTGACTTAGGCATACATCTCAAGAAGTTAGCAAAAGAAGGGTAAACTGAAAAATAATGGCAGGAAGAAATTAAAAAGATAAGAGAAATTAATAAAAGAGAAAGCAAGCATTCAACAGAGAGGCTCCACAAACTAATATTAGCTCCTTGAAAAGACAAGTAAATTCAGCAAACCCTGGAAAGACTGATCAAGAAAAAAAGCAAAATTAACCAATATCAGAACAATAAAATGGCATGACTACAAATGCCATAGACATTAAAAGATCGTAGGATATTACGAACAACTCTAGGCCAATAAATTTGAAAATTTAGAAGAAATGAGCAAATACCTGGAAAAACACAAGTTAACTAAAGGTACACAAGAAGAAATAGAAAATCTGAACAATCCTATATCTGTTTAAGAAATTGATGCATAAGTAAAAAACCTTCTCACAAAGAAAACCTAAATCTCAAATGGCATGATTGGGCTGGCAGGTTAGCTCAGCTGGTTAGAGCACAGCCTTAAAACACCAAGGTCATTATTTGGATCCCTGTAAGGCCAGCTGCAAAAAAAAAAAGTTTCAAATGGTATAGTTGGTAAACTCTACCAAACTTAAAAAAAAACCAAAACACCCATACACAGACTTTTCCAAATAATGGAAAGAGAGAGCACTTACTAACATAACATACCTTATGAGGCAAGCATAACCTGAACACCAAAACCTAACAAGGATGTTTCAAGAAAAGTCAAAATTAAAGACCAACATCTTTTAGAAATACAGGTGCAAAGATTCCAAACAAAATATCAGCAAGTCAAATGTACATTGTTGTATTCAGCAATATGTAAATGGGATAATAAATCACACATTGGGTTTATTCTAGGATCATGGAAAAAGGATAGTTTTTCAATAAATGGTTCTGGATCAATTGGATATTCATATGGAAAAATTATTGAACCCTTTCTCACACAAAAATTAGTTCAAGTGGATTATAGACATACATGTGATAGGTAAAATCATAAAACTTCTAAAATAAAAAAACCAAAAAAACAAAACATAGGTAAATATTTTCATGACTTGTGGTGAAATAGATTTTGTAAAAAGGTCATAAAAAGTACTACCCATGAAAGAAAAGATGGTTAAGTTGGACATCATTAAAATTAAGAACTTTATTTCATTAAAAGACATCATTAAGGCAAACTAAAGACTGACAGAAGATATTCACAGTACATATATTTAACAAAAAGCTTATAACAAATGTTTCCTAAAAATCAATAAAAAAAAACAATCCAATTAAAAATAGGCAGAAGACTTAAACAGGCATTTCACAAAAGAGGACAGCTAAATGGTTAATAAATACATGAAAAGGTGCTGAACATCATTAATCATCAGAAATATGCAAATTAAAATCACATTGAGATACCACTAGACACCTACCAGGATGGCAAAAATTAAAAAGACTGACTGTAGTGGACTGAATTATGTCCCCCCAAAACTCCCTGAGGCTTGCATTGTGTCCCTCAAGTCTTACTGTTAGAAACTTGGTCCCCACTGTGACTGTTAAGAGGGTGGGAAATCCTATTATTGAGAGGTGGGATCTTGAAGAGGTGATTGGACTGTAGGACCCTGCAGTAGTGAATGGATTAAAAATGGTGGTCGGGGCATGGTGCTGAGGGCTTTAAAAGAAGAGAGAGGAAAGTCTGTCTCTCTCTTTGCACTCTCTACTTCCACCATCTTGCAATGTGAGACCCCAGGGTCACTGTTGCCAACACCAAGACCATCACCAGATGTGTTCCCTGGACTCTGGACTTCCTAGCCTCCGAAACTGTAAGCAATAAATTTCACTTTTCTTTATAAAATACCCAGTTCCAGGTATTTTGTCATAAGCAACAGAAATGGACTAAAACGCTGACAATATCAAATTCTGGCAAGAATACGGATAAACTGGATAGTGCCCACATTTCTGATGGGAGTATAAATTGGTAGAAGCATTTTGGAAAACTGTTCGGAAGTAAAGCTAAATATATGCTAATTATGACCAGCAATTTCACTCCCAGATATATACCCTAGAGAAATTAGTGCATATGTTCACCAAAAGACATGTACAGTTATTTTCACAAAGCTCTCTTTATAACAGCAAAAAATTACAAACAACCAAACATCCATCAACAGGAGAGTGGAAAAACAAATTGTAATATAGTCATGCAATGAAATACAGTAACTAAAAAGAATGAATAACTGCCACATATAACAACATGGATGAATCTCACAAACATAATGATGTGCAAAAGAAGCCTCTGGTGGATTAAATATGGCCTCAAATTTCTTGCAACTCCTCCCGGTGATGTACAACTTCCAAAGCAATGTCTTTGCAGCTTCTGCATTTGATCTTCCTAGAATGCTGGCTTTCAGGAAGGAAAAAGCTCTACCTCTTGAAGCTGACAATCTAGCTGGGGGAGACACATCATAAACACATAAGTAAATAATTATAAAATATGGCGAGCAGGGAAAATACTGCCATGAAGAAAAATAAAGCAGGATATGAAGATAGAAAGCAGATGGGGTGGAAATTTGAGGCATGGAAGTTGCTATTTTAGAGAGTGGTCTGGGAAGGCCTCTCTGATAAAGGTGACATTTGAGAGGAGATTTAAAAGAAGTGGGGGACCTTGCCATGCAAGAAATGGAGGATCAGGGGGCCGGCCCGGTGGCGCACTGCTATAGTGCGCCGCTTGGGAGTGTGGTGGCGCTCCCGCCGAGGGTTCGGATCCCACATACAGACCGGTTCCGCTCACTGGCTGAGTGAGGTGCGGGAGCAACACTGAGGGTTGCAATCCCGTTGCCGGTCCTGGTCCGGTATGGGCGCGACACTGAGGGTTGCGATCCGTTGCCGGACACGAAAAAAGACAAAAAGGAAAAAAAAAAAAAAAAGAAATGGAGGATCAGCACTGCAGGTGCACAGGCCTTGAGACAGTAATGTGGCTCTTAGTAAGCAGGGAGGAGCGTGGTAGAGGGCATGTGGTCAGAGGGGTGGTCGGGCCAGATCATGAATAAGGCCTTGTGAACTATGGTAAGGACATTGGGTTTTATTCTCAGTGAGGGGGAAGCAGAGGTGTGACAGCATCTGACTCATACTTTAGAAGGTGTTTCTGGGTGTGTGGAGAATAGGTTGTAAGGGAGCAAGGGGGGAGCAGGGAGTTCCTGTAGGAGGGTCCTGAAATAATCCAGCTGTGTAGTGATGGTGGGTGACAGTGGTGATGCTGATGAGAAGCGGTCAATTTCTGGGTGTATTTGAAAGGGGTAAGTAAAAAGTCATTCCTGTGGATTGTTGTGGGAAGTGAGAGAATGACAAGAGTTAAGGATGATGCAAATTTGGGGTCTGACCCGCTGTACGAATGCAGTTGGCATTTAATGAGACAGCAAGTGTGGGTATATGATAGAGTTTGCAGGAAGAAAACAGGAGTTCAGTCTGGGATATGTTTAGGTTAGTGATGTCTATCCAATGTCCAAGCGAAGATGCTGAGTACCATGTTGAATAAATGAGTTTGATGTTCAGAGAAAATGTCACAACTGGAGGTGTAAATTTGGGAGTCAAGAGACTGACACATCAAGGGCATAAGTGTAGATAGAGAAAAAGTTCTGAGGACTGAGACCTGGATCCTCCAATGCATAGAAGTAGAGACCCAGGAGGAGGATCCAGTAAAAGAGGCTGACAATGAATGCCGAGGAGGCGGAAGGAAAACCAGGAGTGTGTAGTGTCCTGGAAGCCAAGAGAAGAAAGTGTGTCCAAAAGGAAGAAGCCATCAAGCACATCAGACGCTCCTGAGAACTGAGTAAGAGGACAATGGGCCCTGCCCACCAGATCTAGACGTGGGGGTCCTCAGTGACTTTGACAAGACTGGTTTCAGTGGAGCACAGGGGTGAAAGCCTCGTAGAATGGGCTCCATAGAGAACGGGGAAAGGAAGAGTGTAGACCCCTTGGTGAGTCTCGTTGCAAGCGGGAATGTGTGCTGGAAGGTGACGTAAAGTCAAAAGAGACTTTTGTTTGTCTGTTTTTATTTCTTGGCTTGCTTGGTAAGATGTTTGTAAGCTGATGGAGATGAACTCTCAGAGGAGGAAAAATGAGGAAGCAGAAGAGTGAGGGAACGACTTCTGGGGACTGTCATCAGACTTGTGAGACAGGCAGAGGGGTCGTCCTTAGCTTGCATGGTTCATCTGTATCAGGACCAGGGCAGACGGGAGAGCAAGCGAGACAGATGCAATCACAGGGAGCTTGGGGAAGGTCTCTTCCGATGGCTTCTAGTGAATGGGAAGCAAGCCATCAGCTGAGAGTGAGGGTGGGCAGGGTTGTGGGAGGTTTGAGGAGAGTTCAGAAGTGGAATATCTCCTGGAAGTGGGACAGTTGAATCAGAAATCTAGTAAATTGCTGGCAGCATTAGGGGCCCACGTGATGTCTGTGATCATAAATATAAAGATAAGGCCAGTCAACACACCCAGCCATTCTGCTGCTCGTATTGTTGAAACATCCCCTTTATCCCAAAGGGGCAAGTTAAGTGTGTTCACAATTTCACAAATCTCTGCCAGTCTTACACTACTGACAACCACTGTTGTCACAGGAATACTTACCTTCTTGTTTAAAAAGAAAGAGGGTAACTAACTCAGCTGCAGGTCTGACAGGTCTTTGAAGAATTTGGCCATGAGATTTCCGACTTCTGGGTACTCACTGCTCATTCCAGATGAGGGTCGTGGTCCCACTGCACCGGCGTCGTCTTGTGTTTATAAATTTACTGCACCAGGACATCCTGCAGCAGGGCGTACACCCTGCCCTCACCTTTTGCTGCCTCCTCCTGCTGGTGGCACTGGTGGCACCTCATCTCATAGTTCTTTCCTCATTCTTGTCAAGATTTACTGCACCAGGACATCCTGCAGCAGGGCGTACACCCTGCCCTCACCTTTTGCTGCCTCTTCCTGCTGGTGGCACTGGTGGCACCTCATCTCATAGTTCTTTCCTCATTCTTGTCAAAGTAACTGCTCCTTCAGTGCTCACATGGACCCAGTTTCACCACGTAATATTGTCTTACAAAA
>NW_007731820.1:104333-109467 GCF_000696425.1 Galeopterus variegatus | reverse complement strand
CACACACACACACGCACACACACACACACACCCAGAGCAGAGTACATATATATAGGGTGACTGAGGTAGGGGAAAGTGAAAGGAATTTCTGGAGGGTCATCAGGGTGACCTCTCTGAAGAAGGGCCAGTTGAGCAGAGATGGGAATGGAGTAAGAGCCCCACGAATATGGGAAATACTGTCGACACTTTGGAGGCGAAAAGGCCCTGAGTCAGGACCTGGCCTGAGGTGTGTCTGTGGAACAGAAGGAAGCCAATGTGGCTGGAAGGTAATAGGTAAGAGGCAAGGCCTCCAGGTCAGAGGATTAGGCCAGGCTCATTGACAAAGTTCTCCTGGGCCCACAGGGCTGATATTCAGCCAGTGCACCCATCCTGACTGTACTATACACATCAGATATGCCCTGGAGGTCCCACCTCCTGGAACCATCATTAGCTCCCATCAGGGAAGAGAAGAGGGACTCCTGGTGAATCTGCTGGTGCGTGTGTGGGGACTACAGCTTTCACAGCACTGGGCTTAGAGACAGCCAGGGAGAGACTGGGAAGCAGACCTTCCCAGGGGGGGCCCCAGCCAGGCCCCAGCCAGGCATCTGGGGCTCCATTGAGTAGTGGATACTCCTGCGACAGGAGGGAGGCTGTGGAGGAAGGAAGGGACCAAGGAGATGATTTGGGGTCTGCGGACCCAGAGTGCATGTGGCTCCCTGTCCTCACCGTGCTTGTTGAATTTCACCTCCATTGAAGGGGACAAGTTTATTAAACCCATCATATGCCTTTGAGTCAAGGGCATTAACAACATTAATTTTATTAATACAGTGAGAGCTAATGCATATCTAACATTGTCTGAGCCAAGCACCGTTCTAAATGTATTAACTCATTTGAATAATATAATCATCAGCATCACCCCATTTTACAGATGAAAAAACTGAATAAAGAGAGGTCATTTAAAATTTATGTAAGCGGCTGAGCCAATGGTCAAAACCAAGTAGACTGACGGGAAATGCGTGCACAGTTTTGGCCTCCATGCTATGACCCTCTCAGGAAAGTTTGGGCTCTACCTAACTAAGTACGGCATTCCAGAAAAGACTTCTGTGGCTCAGCCAATAAGAAGGTGCTGAATATGTAACAACCTCAGAAAAAAATTTAATATAATTGCTCTTGGGTCACCAGAAGCTCAGGGATGATTCATTGCCATAAACAATACTGTTGCTATTAAGAAAAATTCTCTATTTTGAGACTACAAGTTACCAAGTGGCTATTGATTTAATGGGGAAGTTACTGGAAGAGTTTGATACATTTCCCTATACCAAATCATAGCTCCAATAGGGTCATCATTCAATTAGTGAGAATATATCAAATCAAGATCATACCAATAATTTCTGAAAACCAATAAATGACTTAGAATATTAGACCGATCTGTTGAATGCTGTGTTATAACATATATTNCCTATACCAAATCATAGCTCCAATAGGGTCATCATTCAATTAGTGAGAATATATCAAATCAAGATCATACCAATAATTTCTGAAAACCAATAAATGACTTAGAATATTAGACCGATCTGTTGAATGCTGTGTTATAACATATATTTTGTAAGCAGTTTTATTATACAGATAAATAGATATAGTTTGGTTCATTTAAAAAATAAAAGAAAATGTACTTAAAATTTTTGATTTATATAGAAACATTTATAGGTAAGTATTCCTCTAACAGTTATTAATCTGGGTATTTTGAATATATTTTTTCTGAGGCCATAGTTAGGTATTTCGATCTAATTCTGTGTGTTAAGAAGTCATTGAAGGATTTTGGACAGAGGAGTGATGTCGTCTAGCTTATGCTTTGAAGTTGGATTCAGGCCAACCATAGAGGATAAGGGTGGTATGAAAATGACTAATTTGGGCCGGCCCGGTGGCGCACTGGAGAGTGCGCCGCTTGAGAGCGCGGCGGCGCTCCCACCGAGGGTTCGGATCCCATGTGAAGACCGGTTCCCGCTCACTGGTTGAGCGAGGTGTGGGCGCGACACCGAGGGTTGTGATCCCGTTGCCGGTCAGTAAAAAAGACAAAAAAAAGGAAAAAAAAAAAAAGAAAGAAAACGACTAATTTAGTTGCGATCCCGTTACCGGTCAGTAAAAAAGACAAAAAAAAGGAAAAAAAAAAAAGAAAGAAAACGACTAATTTAGAGGCTGTTACAGGAATTCTACTGGAGTTGGTGGTACTTGGTACTTGGAGTAGGGCACTGAGAATAGCTGTATTTTGAAGGTGGTGCCAACAACGGGCTGGGTGTAGACATGAGAGAAATAGAGGAATCAAAGGTGACACGTGGAGGTGAGTGGTGGAGCCCGTTACTGAGATGGTAGGAGCAGGTGTGGGGGGGAATCGAGATTTGGATCATGTTAAGTTGACACGACTATTAGAAGAGCAGGGGAGATGCTGAGTAGGAAGTCGGGCCCATGAGTCTGGAATTCCGAGGAGGTGCACTGGCTGAAGGTGTGAATTCGGGAGTCGACAGTGTCTAGGAGGATTTCAAGCCACAGGACGAAGTGAGGACACCTGGGGCGTGACAGTAGACAGTAGATGCGAGAGGACAACTCAGGGCAGAGTCACAGGACACAGTAGCATTAGAAGTCAGAACCATCTAGCAAAGATGATGGAGAAGGAGGGAGAGGCGGGGGCATGTGGTGAGCAGAAGCCCCGTGAGGAACGTTTGGAGCAAGAAGAAACGTCAAAGGCTCTTAAGAGTTTGGAGGAGCTCAGCATAGGACTGAGAGTGACTTCGATGGAGTGATTGGGATGAAGTGGAACTGGGGTGGGTTGAAGGCAGTACAGGAGGAGGAAGAGAGTGGACAGTGACGACAGCACCCCAAAAGGAGGAGCAGAGACCGGGGCCATCGCTGAAGGGACATGTGCACGGAGGGGCCGCAAGTGCGAACTAGCACAGCATTTTGTATGAGACTGGAAATGAAACATTGGTTATGTAGGAGAGGGAGGCGAGGACAGCAGAGCAAGTCCTGGAGTGGGTGAGAGGGACAGATGTGGCCCTGATGAGGCCACCCTGAGGGGTTGCATTATTCTCATGTGACCAGCTCATGGGAATTCAAGGAATGCGGCCACCACGCAGCCAGGCTGGGGCCACCTCAGAGCGGGCCCCACCGCCTCCTTTTCGACCCTGATGCTGCCAGCATCCCAGGCCGTGGAGCCCAGGCCAACTCAGCTAAAATTTAGGTTCTACTGAGTACGGAAATGGCTAAATACTATCTCAAGAAGGCAACAGGAAAGAGACTTTGGAATCAAGACAGCAGATCTGAATCCTGGCCCTGCTACTTGCCTGCTAGCTATATGACCTAGACAAGATACTTTTCCGAGTCTCGATTTTCCCATCTGCAATATGCAAGTGATAACTTTACCAAACCACCTTCTGAGGTTGTAAGGTACGAATGGGGTAATGAATATGCCAGAGCTTTGTCAAAACCTTTCAAACTGAAAAGTGAGATACAAATGCACAAGTTGTCATCGGGCTTAGTTTACTGTATCATCCCCCCAATCTTCCCATAAAACGGCTTTGCAGAAGAGGCATTTCTAAGGACAAATTCCTGTACCACTCCTCTCTGTGGCTTAATTTTCCTAACTAGACTTCAAGTTATTCTAAGATAAGGAGCAAGTTTGGCTCCCTGTAGGAGCCTCCCAATTTCATGACTGACATGAGTGTATCACTTCAAGATCATCAGTTGAAAGGGAGGGGTCGATGTTATTATCTACAAAGCTTTCTGGGAAACCATTAAGTGCTCATCACAAAGCACTGAAAGCAACCTCCATCCTTGACACTTCCCATTCATACGAGCCTCCTTCTTCCCTGGCTAACCCTCGATGCTACTCCTGGAAAGAAGAAAGTATCAAGTGTATCCCTTATGAATGGACCCTCTAAGTGCTCCAAGGCCTGTGTGTGGCCTGGTCTGTCCATAAATGAAGCTGAAACCTCCTGTGGTTTGCATAGTCCTGGGGAAGGATAAAGAATGAATATTTGCTAGGCACACACACTGTGTCAGGCACTGTACCAGGCCCATTACCCAAGTTCTCTCATAACTGAGCTGGAAGGTAATCATTCTCTAGTCTTTAAACAGTAAAGGAAACCGCAGTGCCGAAGGTCAAATCAGGTCATAGAACCAGCAAGAAGCTGAGAGGGAACCTTGACTCACTTCTGCCTGTTCCCTACGGCCTGCTCTTTCTGCTAACAGAGGGGAGCTTTGTAGAGGTTTCTCTAGTGAATGAATGAATGAGCGAGTAAAATACTCTCGATGCAAAATCACATTGTCAAAGGACATCAACAGCTGGAAGGTACAGCCCTAATTAAACAGAAGCAAAACAACCTTCTAAGATTCGTGTGAGGTACTCAGAGTGTGGCTTAAATAACTCAGGAGTTTCTCAGACTCCTGAGCGATAAGATCTCAGGCAACTTGCAGAACCTGTTGAGGGCCGGTTTATCCATTTTATAGTCTTGGGGCAAATATGGTCTTGCTCCTCTCTCCTTTCCAGGAAGGAGGGTTGACTGAAGTTGTGGCTCTGGCCATGAGTATTAAGGTCTTTGAAAGATGACTCTGGCTTGTGACTACCCTGTGGCCAGCACTGGCCTCTTGCTCCTCTCTCCTTTCCAGGAAGGAGGGTTGACTGAAGTTGTGGCTCTGGCCATGAGTGTTAAGGTCTTTGAAAGATGACTCTGGCTTGTGACTACCCTGTGGCCAGCACTGGCTGCCTAATTTGTGGGATGTAGTACAAAATTAAAATGAGGGATCTCTTTTTCAAAAATAAGTAAGAATTTGGGGCCGGCCCGTGGCTCGCTCGGGAGAGTGCAGTGCTGATAACACCAAGGCCCCGGGTTCGGATCCAACATAGGGATGGCCAGTTGGCTCACTGGCTGAGCGTGGTGCTAACAACACCAAGTCAAGGGTTAAGATCCCCTTACCGGCCATCTTTTAAAAAAATAAAAAATAAAAAATAAGTAAGAATTTCAAGATGATGACGGCAGAAGGTTGAACCAAGCACAGGGTCCTTCTGAGTCCTAGGACTAGGGCTGGACACTTGTGGAGACCGTCCTACCTGTGGACATTCATTTTGGAGAACGGTGGAAGAGATAACAAAAGAAAGAGA
>NW_007731820.1:103016-103741 GCF_000696425.1 Galeopterus variegatus | reverse complement strand
AGGCTCCTTATCACTGAGACAGGGAAGGTCAGATCAAATAGATGCATTCTTTTTTTTTTTTTTCTGCCCACCCCCAGCTAAAATAACAGTGAAATAAAAAGGAATAAGTCCACAAGGACCAAGGAAATGGGAGAGGAGGCAATGACGATTGAAGAGGAGTTTGAGAGTGGGCAGGTGCAGCAGAGGGGAGCATAGGTCTCAAAACAGGGGAACTGGTGAAAATCGGAATACTACAGCTTATCTCCCTTTCTAGAATGCCAGTACCTGCCACAAGTTTTATACCCCGCCAGGCAGATTAGTCTTCTCTGGAGTAGAACACAGACACTGCCATTTGGGATTCTTTACAATGACAAGCCCATTTGAAGCTTCATTCTACTATGCTGAAGCCCACTAAGGCCCAAGTCTGACGATGGGCAAAGAGCTTGCAGGCTGTAGGCGTAAGTAAGAGCCATTGGCCAACCACCTCCAGATGCTGGGGGAAAGCTTCTAACTTGAAAGACAGAAACAAAACAAAACAAATACACACACACTCATAAATAAATGGAAAAAAATAATTTGGAGAGATGAGAGACAAATTAAAACTAACAATTTCCCCCAAAAGGTAGAGACGATATTGTATCCATGAAACAAGAACCAGAAAACTTTAAAAACAATCCTGAAAACAAGGAAAATCTCTCTAAAGTTAAGGATATGAGCGCCAAAACAAAATTTTAATATAAAAAAAT
>NW_007731820.1:100604-101774 GCF_000696425.1 Galeopterus variegatus | reverse complement strand
TCACTGGCTGAGCGCGGTGCGGGCGACCCCACACCAAGGGTTGTGATCCCCTTACCGGTCAGGAAAAAAGACAAAAAATAAAAAAAAAAGTGCTAGCATAGGGAATGAAAAAGAGCCAGAATCAGATACACCACTGTGAAATTTTAGAATATTTGGGATACAGAGAAGATTCTATAAACTTACAAGCAGAAAAGAGAATCAGAAGTCAACAGACCTCTCAACAAAACCACTAGAATCTAGTAGACAAGGGACAAGGGCCTTCAATATTCTAATTTCAATTTTTGCAATGATGAATTTGCTAACTAGCCTGACTTGATTACTACACATTATATACATGTATTGAAATATAACTCTGTACTCCATAAATATGTACAATCAATACATTTCAGTTAAAAAAAAAAAAGCAAGTTCAATAGGGGTTCCCAGACACAGGTTGAAAAAAGATATATTTGATGTGATTTTTGAAAGATGCATTGTGGGCTGCTGTATTGCAATTAAATAAACTGTTCTCTAAACTGGGGGAAAAAATTCTAATTTACATCCTACACTTCTATATTCAGCCAACTCATCGATCAAATGAGGGGAGAATAAGTTATTTTCAGACCTACAAGAATGAAAATAATTTACTTCTCTTGTACCCGTCCTTAGCGAGCTACTGGGGTAATGACCCAACAAAACAAGGGAGTAACCAAAGGAAAACATGGTACCGGGAAGGAAACCTACGAGGCAACCAAAACCCCCAGGATGTGGTAAGCAGATTCTGGGCTGACACCCGCCCAGCAACCAGACAGCTCTGAGAAGGAGGTTGGAACTTGCTGTTTTTTTTTTTTTTTAACTGAAATGTATTGATTGTACATATTTATGGAGTACAGAGTTACATTTCAATACATGTATACAATGTGTAGTAATCAAGTCAGGCTACTTAGCAAATTCATCATCGCAAAAATTGAAATTAGAATATTGAAGGCCCTTGTCCCTTGTCTACTAGATTCTAGTGGTTTTGTTGAGAGGTCTGTTGAATTCTGATTCTCTTTTCTCCTTTTAAGTTTATAGTATCTCCTCTGTATCCCAAATATTCTAAAATTTCTCATTCCAGAAATGAAAGGAATGCAACATGTTTGAGATTATGGGAAACGTTACTGGTACAGTTGAGGCAGACTTAGTGGGGCA
>NW_007731820.1:87677-99604 GCF_000696425.1 Galeopterus variegatus | reverse complement strand
TCCTTAACTGTCATCTGTTAGACTTGCAAGTTTGTTCCCACTACTTTTTTCTCTCAAAAATCACCCTAAAATAACAAAAAGAAAACAAGAAACACACACTCTATCCTTGAAACTAGCAGACATTGAGATTCTGAAGCATTAATTTTTCTAGCTTTGAGGCTAGAAAAATTACAAAAAAGAGGAAAAAGATGAAATCAAATGCCAGTATAAGTATAATTAATTTACAATAAAATTTACCAATTTTAAGGGTACAATGATGAGTTTTGACATATACATATAGTAGTGCAACCACTACCAAAAACGTGATGTAGAACATTGCAATCAACCCCCTCCCCAGTCTTCGAACTCCCAGCAACCACTGATGTGCTAACAGTCACCAAAGGTTTGCCTTTTCTAGAACTACATATAAATGGATGCATACAGTATGTTGTATTTTATATCTCTTTTTATTTTCATTTAGTAATCCTTTTGCAATTCATCCTTGTTGCTGTATGTGTCAGTAGTTCATGCCTATTAACTGCTGAGTAGTATTCCATGTAGGCATAGATTTTTCTTTATCCATTTATCGATGGATGGACATTTGGGTTGTTTCCAGTTTTTGGCTACTCTGACCAAAGCTGCTATGAATATCCATGTATGAAACTTTGTGTTGACATATATTTTCACTACACTTGAGAAAATATCCACAAGTGGAATTTCCGAGTCTTATGGTAAGCAAACAGTTAACTTTATAAGTAGATGCTAAATTGTTTTCCAAAGTGATTGTACAGTTTTACATCCAGCAGTGTATGAGAGTTCCAGTTGCTCCACATTCTAGACATCTTTCGGCATTGTTGATCTTTTGTAGTGGTGTCCCTCTTTGGTTTAAATTTACACGTCCCCAATTACTAATTAAATTTAACATATTTTCATGTGATTATTTGGCATCTGTATTTTTTTTTTTTTTGAGTGTATGAGAGTTCCAGTTGCTCCACATTCTAGACATCTTTCGGCATTGTTGATCTTTTGTTGATCTCTTTGGTTTAAATTTACACGTCCCCAATTACTAATTAAATTTAACATATTTTCATGTGATTATTTGGCATCTGTATTTTTTTTTTTTTTGATAAAATGCCTGCTTGACTCTTTTGCCCAATTTTAACTGTCTTATTATTATTGAGTTGTGAAAATTCTTTATATATTCTGGATACAAGTCCTTTGTTGGATATTGTTTTGCAAACATAGTCGCCCAGTCTGTGGCTCGACTTTTCATATTCCGAATGGTGCTTTCAAAGAGCAGACATTTTTAATTTTGATGAAGTCTAAGTTATTGATTGTGTTCTTTTGTAGTGTTTGCTTTTTGTATCATATTTTAAAAATCTTTGCATAACCCAAGATCATTAAGATTTTCTCCTGGTTTTTTTTAGAAGGTCTATAGTTTTAGTTCTTACATTTATGTCCATGATCTCCTTCAAGTTAATTTTGTAATACGGTGTGAGATAAAGGTTAAGATTCTTTTTCGTATAACCAACCAATTATTTCAGCACCTTTTATTGAGAAGATTATCCTTTCCCCCATTTATTGTCATGGCACCTTTGCTGAAAATCAATATATGTGTGGCTTTATTTCTGGACTTTTTATTCTGTTCCATTGATCTACATGTCAATCTTTAGTTGAATACCAAACTATCTTACTTAATATTAGCTTTATAGTCTTGAAACCAGATAGTGTAAGTCCTTCAACTTTGTTTCTCTTCAAAATTGCTTTGGCTATTCTATGTATAATTTTTAAAATATATTTATTAACTTCTTTTTTAAAAGCCCTGCTAAGATTTTGAATATCATTGTGTTGAATCTACAGATCAATCTGGGGGGAGAATTGGCATTTTAACAATACCGAGTCTTCCAATCCATGAGTATGGTATAGCTCACCATTTATACTCATCTTCTTTAATTTCTCTTAGTAATGTTTCATATTAATGTATGTTAAATTTATACCTCTTTCATAACTCTGCATGTGTGTGTGTGTAAGAGATAGAGTTTCCTTTATGTTCCCAAAGTTGAGCAAAAGAAAATTGGTTAATCAAGGACTGTGGTTAGTTGAATTTCAGTTAAGTAAGATTTTACTGTATTTGGCACTCACACTAATAGTTCTGATTATGTCATACCCCATGTTCAAAAACCTTCATTGGGAAATAATTATGGGATGTACTCAAAGAACATAGTATCAATTTACAAAGGGAAAAATTGGAAACAACTGAACAGGCTGGTTCAATAAATGATGCCATATTCTTACAGTGCAGCCATAAAAATGACATTATGCAACAGTGGTTTTCAGAATGGAGTCAGGATGTCTTACAGGGTCAGGCAGGCATCAGGGCCCCTGCTCACGTTCTGTTCACAGGAGCTCTATTTTTATACCTTTTGTCTTTTGAGGTTCTTGGCAGGAACAGAGTTCCAGAGTTTCAGTGCAGAAAATGTTTAAAAACCATCTTTGAAAAGAATTTTTAATGATTAAGAACAATGCTAGTGAAATTATAAGCAAATTAGAAAAGAGTATGTGTGTGTGTGTGTTTTTAAAGAATGTGTGTTTTATGTCCCTGTTTGGGGAAGAAAGAAGAATATATGTATAGAATAAAAGCAGAAGGCTATCCATGTATTAGAATGTTACTAGCAATTATTTCCAAGCAGTTGGATTTTAAATTATTTCTAAATGTTTGTTCTCATTTGTATTTTTAATAATATGTACAATGTAACATGTATTATTATTCTCTAATGAGAATAGAATAAACTAAAATTTCTTAGCATGTTATTCAAGGCTCTGACATAAAATGTCTTTCTAGACTCCTTGCTAAACCTCAATTCGTCACAGAGTCACAAGTTCTAGCCTCAAAGAATTACTCACTGCTTCCTGCATACGCCCTGTGTTTCCTTGTCTCCACACCTTTTCATGGGCTATGTCCTTAGTCCAGAATTCCCTAATCATGTACCACCACTTCCTACTGGAATTCAACCATTCAAAATATATATGGTAATATTTAAGTTAAAGCAAAAAACAGAATTCAAAACTATATAGAGAGTATGGTTTCAAACCGTTTTTTAAAAATCGGAAGGAACAATGTCAATTATTTATTTTTTAGTGGATGGCCTTTACTTAGGGGGATTCAAACCCTCGACCTTGGTGTTACCGAGGCTGCATGCTAACCAGCTGAGCTAACCAACCGGCCCTTTGTCAACAATAGTGGTAGCACCTGTATACTGGGATTATAAGGATCTCGTTTACTTGTTTATTTTTCACATTTTATTATACTTTCCAAGTCTTCTACCATGACCTCTTAAAATGGTAAAAAAGAAAAAAATTTATACCCATTTTAAGACCTACGTCAAATGCTAAAACCTCCAAAAAAGACTTTCATAAAAAAATCATAATTTTTAAAACTTTTCTAGCCTATGCCTCATAACAATTTAATTATATATTGCATCATATTGTACAAAGAGCCCTGAATCTGGGGTTAGAAGACCAGGTGTAAATCCTGACCTCTCCTCTTGCTTGCCTGTAACTGGGCAAATCATTTTACCTCTCTGAATTTCAGATTCCTCACAAGGCTGTAGCAAGGATTAACTGAGACAATGTGAATATGCTCAGCAAAGTGTAAAGAGCCATTTGATTGTATGCAACACTCAACAAATAAATAGCTGTTGATTTAAATCTTTTAGCAGTTCTGAGAGTACAGCAAAAATCTCCTTATACCCTGAAATATTACCGATAGCCCTGGGATTTAATAAAGGCCTGTGCTTCAGAGAGCCTACGATTTTCATCAAGGTTTGGTTTTCTTTTGCTGTTCCCAGAACTTGTGGCCTTAATAAGCCATCTAGCCACCAGCTCAGTCATCAATGGGCTCCGGCACAGCCTGGGGATGCTCTTCAGTCTTATTAAAAACAGAAAATTATAGGCCAGAGGAACTCTTACACTGATGGTGGCTCTGGAGCCCTGGGCAGGGCCCATTCATTCCCCACCTCTAAACAAGATGATGCCCAGAACAGAACCAGCTGGCGAGTCTGCCCGGCCATGGCCTTTATCAGCTGAATGGACTCCAGGATAGACAGAGGGGGCAGCCGGCCACCCCTCTCATTCCTCAGAGGGGATGCTGAAGCCCCAGGAGGGGAAGTGACTTGCCAAAGGCACATGCTAGTTAGTGACAACTGGTTAGCACTGAAGCCAGAGCTTCCCCAAGTGTTGTTCAGTGCAGCTGAGATTGCTTTGAGGAGGCAGGAATTCCTGCTCTGCTCCGTACACCTCAGCACCAAGCACAGCCTGGCCACGGCCAGTCCTCTTCAGTGTTTGCCAAACACAACTGTGCATGGAGAGACGTCAGCTATGTCACTTTCCTTGAAACCCAACTACTGTCCCAGAAGAGATTATTTTCAGACTAAGAAAGACCCCACCGCTTGTCCAGGAGCAGGGCTATAAAGTGATTTACAAACATTGGCTACCGTGGTTCTACTACAAGTATAAGAAATGGTGAAAATCACCACGCCAAACACAACTGTGCATGGAGAGACGTCAGCTATGTCACTTTCCTTGAAACCCAACTACTGCCCCAGAAGAGATTATTTTCAGACTAAGAAAGACCCCACCGCTTGTCCAGGAGCAGGGCTATAAAGTGATTTACAAACATTAGCTACCGTGGTTCTACTACAAGTATAAGAAATGGTGAAAATCATCACAATGAGAACCAAGCAAAGTGCCCAGACCAAGTGACCGAAGACACACTCAACAGAGGGAAGGAAAGACTGGGGTGGACTCCAGTGCCACCAGAGCTTCCAGATTATTTTTAAACACAGAAATCCTTACTTTTAAAGCAGTTTCTGGATTTTGAAATCTGACTCAAGATGTTTTAGAACAGTATGACACCAAACAAAATAAGTCTGACCACAGTGGCAAGTGTGTCTGCCACCTCCAGGATGCACACTTGTCTGACCAGTGGCAAGTGAATCTGGGCTTCCAGGGTCAAGGCTCTTTGGTTTGGAGAAAAGACCCTTTGAATGTAGATCACTACCAGCTGGGTGACCACATCATCTGTCTAAGCTTCAGGTTGCTCATGGGCAAGTTAGAAACCATTATACCTACCGCATGGGGTTGTGGAAAGCGTTAAATAGGGTGATGTGGTGAAAAAGTTCTTCATAAATTTCAAATTAATGTGCCAAGCATTAATATACACATAACAATATTAATATGTAACATAAGCTCTTTAAGCCACCAAGGTTAGGTGATTCTGGGTTTAAGACACATAACCCCAGAAATTAACTCCTTGAACTACATTCAAGACCCTAAACAGGAATACTTGGAGGGCTAAACATTTGTGAGCTCAGAATGAACACATCCAGATTGCAGCCTGCACATATTAGAGTTTTCATACCAAGGACAAGGTGTGGTAGAAAGAGAACAGAACTGCAAACCAGGATTCCAATCCCAATGTTGCCACCACGGGGCCATGTGTCCCTGGGTAAGTTCTTTCTTTGCTCAGGGCCTCAGATTCTCTATGGATAATATGAGTACATTGGACCAGCCTCCTTCCAGCTCCAAAGTTGTCAGATCTTAGCCTCTGTATGAGCCCTGTTTCAAAGTAAGCAGGGCTGCAGCAACAGATGCCAACCAGCTCCTCTGGTAGTCCATCCTGGCATTTCTGGGAAACAGGAAAGAGAGGAATCTGATTACTTGGCTAACATCTTCCCACCCTGACTTATGCCAGCTCAGCTTCCCAGTGCCCAGCCTGTGTCGAGGTCCAGAGTCCGAGCTCTCAACCCCTCACGGCTCCCGGTCCCCAGCTGTCTGAAGGAGCAGGGAGTTCTCTCCAGGAGCAGCATTCTGATGCTGTGACTTCACCTGTGACTTCAATCTGGGATCCTGTAGCAGTGCTCTTAGGTTTGCTCTCATGATCTCACCCTGTCTCCTTCTAACCATGTGGCACGAACTGACTCCCCTCTGCGTGACCCTGGGCAAGCCCTTTAACCTCGCTGATCTGGCTCCCTGGTCTCTGAAGGGAGAGGCACTCAATAGCTACTGATGCCTCACAGGTGGACACCCCGTGCTCCCATGTGTGCTGGGGCGTCCCCCTAGGACCAAACCCTGTGTGAAGAGCAGGATCTAGGTTGGCCCTAAATGAAGCGGGCCCTTGAGGACCCATGGGCCTATGTTCTAGAAATTTCAAAATGCCCCATATTCACAAATACCAGTAGGGCATAAAATTTCTCCTACCAACAAATGCCAAACGCTAAAGCTGAAACCACGTAAGGGACCCCTCGGATCCTCAGTGGGCACAGCATTGCACTGAGGAGCCACTGGAGGCCCCAGTGCCGCATGAGATGGGGTCATGCCTGGTCTGGTATCACTCAGGTCCTGGCCCTGCGCCCAGCCACCCAAAGGTGCTTCAGGAAAATTGCCATGACTGGTGGCTTCCAAGGTGGCTCCTGTGCAACCAACACTCCGAGCAGAAAATTCTCTGAAGTCAGGTACCCACCTGGGGGCGTTGGGGCCCCGGAGCATGAAGATTCTCGTTCCTAGCAGCCAGGAAGCTTTGGTCAATATTTCTTGCACTGTCAAGTGTCACATCTTTGAACTCTTCCCAGGAAAATGCTGCAAGTGGCGGAAAAGTGTTTTCGGGTCCCTCCCTGTTGCCATGTGAACCACGTGACCCTACAGAGTGTGTTTCTTTCCCTGCACATGGTAGGGAGGGAATGGACAGCAGGAGAAAACAGATGTGCACAACAGCCTGTCTTTTATCCTGGCAGGAAAGGGAGATGTCCAAAGATCAAAAACCAAACGTGAGATCTGGCGCTCTTGTAATTTAATTCAGTTCCATTTGACAAATATTTATTGACTGTCTTCTGTCTGCATGACACTGTGCAAAGTACCCCTGTGGGAGCCACCTCAGTAAACCTCTGAATGGAAAAGCAGCTGGAACATACTGGCCGCCTCCTCTGATGCCGGTAACTCGTCAGACGCTTTTTCACATTTGGCTATTTCATTTCATCATCACACAACCTTAAGAGGCTGATGAAGATCATTTCTACTTCTCAGCATGAGAAAACTAAGGCTGGACAGGGGAAGCAATGTAACACCCCTAGTAAAATGGGTTATCCAGATTTTTGATCCATTTCTATGTGTCTCCAAAGCCTGGGAATGAGTGAAAAGGGAAAAATAACATTCTGTAAGCACAGAAGAAAACACCAGAAGGAGACACATGGGAATGTTCACAATGCTTGGGTGGTGCAGCTACAACAATGCTTGTGTGTCCCTTGTGCTTTTCCATCTTCCAACTTTTCCCTTTCCCTGGACGTCACGTATAAAGGATGCATTAGTCATGTTCCTCAGCCCACAGTGCACAGCCACCGCTGGTCATTAAAAGGCTCCTCTCTTGCTTCCTTTAAATAACTAATTAATTCCCTTTATCTCCATTCCCCACACAAGACAATTACTCTAATGTGTTAAATGTGTTTCATTTTGTCTGTGCTCTTGTAAAACATGTGTTGTTTTGTGTGTGTACATATGTGTGTGTATATCAGTTTCTCCAAGGAGCCCTGGTCTCTTTTAGTGCGGAATGATATTTCAAAACCAAGATCTGTACCATAGATGTGCTCGTGGCTCCTGAGGTGCAGTTTGATTCCAGACCCTTTCAGCAGCTGAGCCTGGAAATGGAGTTTTTAAAAAGCATGAGTTTTTCTGATACCTCTCATCCCAATCCAACACCACAGGGTTTTTCCTTTCTGTTATGAGTTGAACTGTGTCCCCCAAAAAGATGCTAAATTTCTAACCTCTACTACCTGTGAATGTGACTTTGTTTGGAAATAGGGTCCTTGCAGATGTAATTAGTTAAGATGAGGTCACTAGGGTGGACCCTAACCTGATATAACCGTGTCTTTATAAAAGGGGTTATTTGGACACAGAGACAGACACAGGAGAACGCCACGAGAAGATGAACCAGAGATGGGGGTGATGATCTCTTTTTTCATCTGTGATTGTTATTCATTTGATGTATGGTTTAATTTATTTGTTTTGGCTTTATTCAGCTTTAGGGGTTACCTCCCATACATACCAATTGAATTCCATTTACTGAATATGTGACACATTAACAAGATTCCAAAAGTGTCAAAACTATGAAAAAGGTATTATTCCCTCTCCTTTTCCTTCATTCATGCCTCTGTAGATAATTAATTTCAATAGTTTCTAGTTTACCTTTCTTGTGTTTCTTTTTGCAAAAATAAGCAGATTTGTACATATTTCCTTATTTCTCTTTCTTACCCCAAAGGTACCATGCCATGTGTGTACATTATTTTTCCGGCTTAATGATATATTCTGAAATCATTCCCTAACAGTTTCTAGAGCCCTTCCTCGTTCTTTTTTACAGCTGCCTTCTCGATTCACTAGGGTTATTTTAGAGGCCTGAAGAGAAATCCAGTGCAAGTCTGCCACCTTTGTAACAACCACAAGATCCTAATGTTCTTTTCCCAAACATTGTTGATGGAGTTTGGATGCGTTGTCCCCACCAAAACTCATGTGGAAATCTGATCCCCAATGTGGCAGTGTTGGGAGCTGTTTGAGTCATGGGGGTGGATCCCTCATGAATGGATTAATGCTCTCCCTGGGGGAGGGGTTCCTGAGTGAGTTCTCGCTCTATTAGTTCCCATGAGAGCTGGTTGTTTATAGGACCCTGGCACCTCCCCTCTCTCTCTCTCTTGCTTACTCTTGCCACGTGATCTGCTTGTACCCACCAGCTGCCTGCCACTTTCCACCACGAGTAGAAGCAGCCTGAGGCCCGTGCCAGATGCAGCTGTCCCAGAATCGTAAGCCAAATTTCTTTATAAATTACCCAGCCTCAGGTATTTCTGTTATAGCAACACAAACTGACTAATACAATTGTTACTGAAATATAAAAACTCTCTTTCCTTCCTTCCTTCCCTCCTTCCTTCTTTCCTTCTCCTTTTCTTCTTTCTACCTCAAATACTCTTGGTAGCCAGTGGTCTACTTCTTGCCCAGGTGTCCTTTGGGCAGCTTCCTCCATCCAGATTCAGGGATCAAGGCTCCTCCCATCCTCTTGCCCACCATCTTCTGTGGTCTCATCACCACCTACATCCAGCTGGGAGAAGAGGGAAGGAGACTGTGAAGGAGGCATGCTCATTTTAAAACATCGAAGTGCACAAATCATGAGTATATAATGTGTGAAACTTTTACAAAGTGAACACATCCATGTAAATCCCTCCTGTGTTAAGAAATAGAACACTACAACATTGTCATCCCCAGAAGGCTCCTTGGACTCCCTCCCAGTCCTTACCCCCTAAAGGTAGCCACTCTTCTGATTTCTATTACCATATGTTAGTTGTGTTTGTTTTTGAACTTTATATAAATGTAATCAAAGAATGTATATATTAATGTCTCGTTTCTTTGACTCCACTTTATTTCTGTGAGAGTCAGGTTATTGTGTGTAGCGGCAATTTGTTTACTCTCATTGTTATGCATTATTCCATTATATAAACACACTGATCCATCCTCTTGTTGATGGACACACTGGAAAAATGATGGCTGCCCCGAACATTGCACTTGTCTCTTGGTGCACACGTGCATGCGTCTCTGTTGGATATAAACCTAGGAGTTGAATTGCTGGGTCGCAGGGTAGGAATATGTTCAGCTTAGTGGATGCTGCCAAACCTTAACGTTTAAAAAAAAAAAAATCTGTCCAGAGGAATTATAGAAGGCTCTTGAGAAGGGGGCTTTGGAAGGACTATAAATAATGATCAGGACTCTACCAGAGGTAGATAGTCAACACTGACAAAGGGAAGTCCCTGTTCCATTTGACGTCATGTGGCTCATCAGGTCTGGCTGCCTTCTCAAAAAGCAATCTTCCTGTTTGGATAAGGCAGCCCCCAGCCCAGCCTGTCAATGGGACAGCTTCACAAGAAGGAAAAACAGGAAGAGGGATTCTTTTTTTTTGGCAGCTGGCCCACCCTTGACCAAACCCTTGACCTTGGGGTTGTCAGCAACACACTCTCCCAAGTGAGCTAACTGGCCAGCCGTGTAGGATGGATTCTTGTATGGGGCCTACAGCGGAGAGAGCTCCTCTGGTTTGGAAGATATATAAATATATATCTCATCAGGGCTGGAGGAGATGCAGTTCTGGGCTGGCTCTGATATGGACTTGTCACAGAGCCTTGGGTTAGTGACTTCATCTTGCTGGGCCACTAAATGGTCCCTTGCTTCAGTTCAAACTGTGACCACCTTCCAGCTACAGCAGGGGGTTTGGGGCAGGGCAGAACCGAATGCTAACACAGGGTCAGCTACTTAACACAATGTCACTGTGAATTAAGCAGGAGACGTCCGTGGGGACCCAAGAAGAGTCCTAGGGTGAAAGGAAACTGATTTTACTGTTACTACAGTGCGCCCATGTCTCTCATTTGAGGGATTTCAGAAGACTTCTAACATCCACAGCTAGTCAAATATGGGCCTACCACGCTGCCTGAAATTGCACCATCGGTCGCTCCTTTGGACTAAGGTGTTGAATGCCAAAGGCTCCTGTTAAGTGCCTGATGCTACCAAGTAGGGTGTGTCATACACATAAGCCGCCGACACTGTGGCACCTTGACTCAGGAGCCTCTCTCTTTTAGCAGAACTTGGAAAGAATGGGATGTGGGAGCTTGGACAGACTGATGGGAAGTCTGAGGCTGGGACCCAGGGGGAGTACAAGACGTTGATTGGGGAGGACATGTGCTTGTGTGGCCACCTAGGAAAGGATGTGGAGCCAACAGGGAAGACACTGGGCAGAAGTGTCACGGCAGTGGATTAATGATGCTCTCGGGATGGGGCGATGGGCACTGTCTCTGGGAACCATCCCTCTCCATTCCCAGCACCCCAGTTCGGGACACACTTGTCACCTGGAATATTGCAACAGCTTTTTCCCTGGTCTCCCTGTCTCTTCCCTTCCCCTGTGGTCCTCCCCTCACCTGTGGCCAGTGTGATCACAGCCTTTTAGAGGCTCCCTGGTATCTACTGAGTCCTCGCAAACTCCTTGCCTCGGCATTCAAGGCTCTATCTCTAGGATCCTGTCTCTCCAACTTTGCCCCCAGATCCTATGACCTTATCCTCTGAATACTGGGATGCACAAAATGACAAGAACAGAGTATTCGTGATGACTGGGGAACTGCAACTTAAAACTAGGACCTTTCTGGCAAATCCACGTGGAAGCACGGCAAAGGTGGGACATTTCATACCTCTGTTCTCACAGGCTCCCTCCAGTTTGTGGGCCTTTCCTCATCAGTGGGCTCACTGAGTCCCCCTCACGCTGAGAGGCCGGAGTGTCTCTTTGCTGGAAGCAATCTCTAGTCCCCACCTCTCATCACCTGCCGAATTCATCCAGGGGTCCCAGAGCGCTTGGCCCCAAGCAAGGGACGAGGGCGCCACCTGGTGGCGCCGCAGCTTCACCGCGCTGAGCAGTGCGGAGCCCAGAGCTTGGGGGCCCCAGACCTTGGGTGGGAGGATCCCACCCCCCAGCCCGTCTGTCCTGGCTTCGGAGCCACATCACCCCACCCCCACCAGGACAGACCACTGGGACACCCAGGTCCTCCCGCAGGGGAAGAAGTTTTTATCGCTTTGAAAGGAAAGGTCACATTGGTCCCACTCCTACAGGTCCTTACATTCTTCCCTCCCTACTGCCCCCAGGGTCCCACCTACCCTGAAGCCACTGTGTGGGGGCTGCAGCAGGAGGCTGCCTTGTGGGGGTGCAGTGTGGAAGAGCTGGGCAGTCAGGGAGGCCCGGGTGGAATACCAGCTCTGCCCTCCCTGGGCCACCACGAATCTCTTGGTGCCTCAGGTTTTCATCTTTAAAGAGAGGATGATAATTTATGCCATGGAGGTTTTGTAAGAATTGGAGAGATAGATGTAAACTCTTTTTTTTTTTT
>NW_007731820.1:82610-87365 GCF_000696425.1 Galeopterus variegatus | reverse complement strand
CTTTTTTCGTGACCGGCAACGGATCACAACCCTCAGTGTCGCGCCCGTACCGGACCAGGACCGGCAACGGGATCTCAACCCTCGGTGTTGCGCCCGCACCTCGCTCAGCCAGTGAGCGGCCGGTCTGTATGTGGGATCCGAACCCTCGGCAGGAGCGCCGCCGGGCTCCCAAGCGGCGCACTGTAGCAGTGCACCACCAGGCCAGCCCTAGATGTAAACTCTTGGCACTTACTAGGTGCTCAACAATGGCAGCTGTTAACATTATGGACTTGGGGAGGTGTTTCTCCTCAGTGGTCACGACACTCAGCACACTGCGCTGTCCCATCTCTCACCTGCTGGCCACCGCACACCTGGGGGATGGTCAGTGGCGGGCACTTGGTGGCGGCTGTGTCAGCAGGTGGATGGGTGGGCGCGCCAGAAAAGAAGTCCTGGCCCTGAAGCTGTTCGACCAGCATGAGGTGGATGAGGTCATCACCTTCAGGTATTGGCAGGTGAGGACCTGAGGAGGCCCGCACCCCAACTTTCTCTCAGGAGGACGTAAGTGTTGAGAGCCTGCCCAAGAGACGGGGCCATCCCCTCCAGTCAGAGGGACTGACGCACCCTCCCCCATCTGGACGTTTCTCTGGCTCCAGCCACGCAGTCGCCTTCAGCTTTCTATCTGTCTACTTTGATTGACCTTGACAAATGTTCCTGATCCCCTGCTCTGCGCTAGGCCCTGTGCTGGGTGACCGGAGTCTGGCTCAGGCCCTGGGAGTGTGCAGGGTGCAGGGAACACAGGCCGGTAAGCAGACCCTCTCAGCGAAACTGCCCCCGTCCCCAGGAAGCCTTCCCTGACCTGTGCAGTTGACTTGTTTGAGGGCACAGAGGCACGTGCCCTGCAGGGGCTCGACGCTGCAGCTCTAGCCTGCTGGCCCCAGCAGGAGGTGCGGACCCATATCGGGCTGTCGCCTCCTGAGGCAGGGCCCACAGGAGACTTCTCTGGGGTCTGGTCTGGGCCCCTAGGACAGCCCCCCCTACAGCTCCAGGCCCAGGTGGCTGAGGCGGGTGAGGGCCCTGCGAGTCCGGTCAGTGCCTTCTCTGAGCTCGTGGGCTGCGTGAGAGCCCGAGCTGCCAGCCCTTCCCCAGGGCATAAACAGGAGCGAGTGATGCGGGCTTGCAGCATGGAGGCCCAGTGCCCTCAGGTGAGGACCCGGCTGTGGATTCCCTGTTACAGTTACGAACACACAGCAGCAGAAGGGCAGCTGTAGCAAACGTTAACGATGGCGATGGAGCATCGACCAGGAATGGGCCAGGAACCACCGGGGGAGAAACTGAGGCTCATCGTGGGGAGATGAGCTCACAGCTGACGGGCCAGGGCTTCCCGTACGTTTTTTTTTTTGGTAGCTGGCCAGTATGCGGATCCGAATCCTTGACCCTGGTGTTATCAGCACCGATTGTTATCTACCGAGTGAGCTAACTGGTCAGCCATCCCATACCTTTCTAAGTCAGGGTGTATGTTAGTTTCCTAGGGCTGCTGTAACAAAGTACCACAAACTGGGCGGCTTAAAACAACAGAAATGTATTCCCTCCTAGTTCTGGAGGCTGGGAGTCTCAAATCAAGGTGTGGGCAGGGCCGAGTCCCTCTGAGACTCTGGGTCGGTCCTTCCTGCGTCTCCTGGTTTCTGGTGGTGGCCGGCGGTCCTGTTTCAGCTCCAGCACCCACTCCCCACCTCTCTGCTCACCTGGATTCTCACTGGGTGTCTGTCTTCCCATGACATTTTCCTCTTCTTGTAAGGACACAGTCATATTGGATTATAGCCAACTCCAATGACCACGATCTTAACTTGATTACATCTGTAAAGACCCTACTTCCAAATAAGGTCCCATTCACAGGTGCTGGACAAGAGAATCTCTTTGGGGGGAGCCACGATTCAACTCATAAGGGGGAAACTGAGCTTTAGTGAGATCAGGGGCAGAGCCTGACATAAGAGTTCCAGGTATGAAATTTCTTTGAAGCCCCAAGTTTAATCTTAAAAATTCTTGCATTTTTGCATTATTTCTTATTATAAGTCATGCTTGTCTTACTATGATGTTATTCCTTCGAATCTTTGACACTTTGGTGAGAGGGACATGTTTATCCTCTGCCTTTTGACCATGAGAAGCTCACCCACAGAAAAACAAGTGGCTGTAGCGTGGGGCATCCTTGTATCCTACAGACCCAGTGGAGACCCAGGGAGGGCTGGAAAGTGCCCTGTCCACATGCTGGTGAGGCTGTGTGTGTGTGCATGTGTGTGCACACGTGTTCTTGTGCGCATGCCCGTGAGTGTGTGCATGTGTGTGCTTGTCGTGTGCACTCCCAGTAGAGAATGTGAGTGGGAATGAGCACTCGCACACGCCCATGAGCCCCCGCCTGTCTGCTCAGTTTCACACGTCATCCCCTGTCCACTCCCTGCAACTCACCTCCTCAGGCTGAGTGCAGCCAGGACACCTGCTGCTGATTGTGAGCACCTGCCTGGTGGCTGCCCCCAAGCATGTCCTGTGCCCTGTGCATATTCCGAGCCAGCCCCAGGGGTAATCCAGGCCATGACTCAGGAACACTCGAGATCTTCTCGTCCCTGCTGGTCCCCATTCCCCTGACCCACCCACCCCCAGCATCTCGGGGGCTGGGACCAGGCAGCCTTTATCTCTGATTGCTCCCAGAGGCTGGGCACACCCTGTTTGGGGGCTGTGGGAGCACTGCTTGGCTTCCACCCACAATCTCAAGGGCTCCCAAGGCAGGATTTACTAGAGGAAGGTGACAATTAAGGTAACACCCATTTTGGGTGGATCAGGGTGAGTCCGAGGCCTGTTTGGGAGGCTTCAGGTTCTTAGTTGTGCCATTCTTTGGGGAGGGAACCTCAACCGCTCTTTCTGAGCTCCTTTGTGCTAGGCCCCATGCTTGCTCATTTCAGACGTGATTTCTAATCCTCTCAACAGGAACTGCAAGCCAGGTGTTGCTTGTTTTCTTTCGCAGAGGTTAAGTAACTTGCCCAACATCACGCAGCTGGGAAGGAGTAAAGTGGGGCTGCCTGCTGTGCCCTTTGGTCCCTTGGTGGTTTCCACCCCTTGGTCCCTGCCTGGGAGAAGGTATCGGTGTGTAGAGCAGAGGGGTTTCATGGAACCAGCCAGTGCAATACATTGGTGGGAGAAACTTAGAGGAAAGCAAAGAGGCCTCATTGCCCAAAACGTCTCCTGCTGCCTTGTTGGGGTGCCTGGAACTTCTCCACCTGAGCATCTTTCCTGTGTGGTGCCCACTTACCGTGCCAGTACCTTGGCAGAACCAACCCATCAAGCCTCTAGCATAGGTAGACCCCAAGGCTTTTCAATAACACCCACTGGCTTTCTAGAAGCTCACTGTGTGATTAGAAACATGTGCTTTGAAATGTGATTATCTGTAGGGAGAAGAGTGTGTGGGAGCAGCAGGGCGAGGCTGCAGTGCTCAGCCAGAAACGAGCGTGGGGCCTGCTCGCGCAGCCCTGGTTCTCCCGTGGGTGCGCTGCTCGGCAGCTGGTCCTTACGATCAAAACCCCATGGTGGGGTTGAGCCACTCTGGGAGTGAGCGTAGAGGGAAGGGAAGGGGCTCGGGAGAAGGCAGAGGACCAGGGCACAGAGGCAGCCTCTGTGGACAGAGTGGTCTCCTGGTGGGAGGGTGGGTGGGGGTGGCTAGCCATCTAGGTGACCTCAGTGCCTGGGCCACCTCAGCCCTGATCTGGGCAATGCCCATGAGCCCGTGAGGGCACTGGGGTTAAAGGTCCCAGAGGAGCAGGGAAACTGGGCTCTCACAGAACCCCCCACATATCTTCAAACATCCCTATAACCATCCACCAACAAATCTTTCTAGAATGGCTACTTGCGCCAAGTGCTGCCGTGTCTTGTCTGTACGTGTCCTCTTGCTGGAGAGCCTGGGCCAGGGCAAAGGAGGACAGAGCGGGGGCATCAACTGGAGGCTTTTCAGAATAGGGGGGACCAAGGAGGTGGTGCCAACCTGGGCGCGTGGAGGGGGAGGGAAGAGCCGACCCCAGGGAGAAGGTGAGAAGCGCTTTCAGCAGCAGGACAGGTGGCGGAGGCCTTGCAGGGCCATCCTGCTTGAGGCTCTCAGGTGTGACTTCGGTGCTGCTACCTGGGTTCCCTTGACTCCCTCTGCTTCTCTCCTTCCAAGCAGCTGGTGAGCCCTCACACGCTGTCGTCCTACTGGGGTCAGGGAACAGTAGGTAATAAATCTGCCATCTCCACTGGAGCCAGCACTGTGTTCTCCCATCAGCCTGCCTAGGGCCGAGGCCAACTCAACGTCAGAGGCAGGACTAGACGCGGGGTTTGGAGCCAAGGTTCTGACTCAAGCAGAGACAGGCTGGGGTGAGAGAGGTCAAGGTGGAGGACAGAGGCTGCAGGTGACCTCTAGGTCCACCTGAGAGTGGGTGTGTCAGGCTGGCCGGAGCAGAGCACACATAAGCTTTGTGTGCTTGGACAAGGGCAGGGTGACCAGTCAGGGATGGCTCAGCAGCAAGGACTCAGCTGTAGGGCCCACGGGTGTCCCAGGTGAGGGCTCCCTGAGGGAGCTGGAGAGAGATGGTGAGTAGTGGAGTTCCAGCACCCCGGGAGCTGAGCGGGGATGTCAGAGAAGACAAGAGAGAGGAGGCGTGGAGTCACAGCAGGCCAGTGTCCAGGCGCTCAGGGGCACCTTCTGTGATGGGGCCCGAGGGTGAACTCTGCTTTTGAGCAGAAGTTGTTTTTTTTTTT
>NW_007731820.1:80593-81787 GCF_000696425.1 Galeopterus variegatus | reverse complement strand
CCCTCGGCGGGAGCGCCGCCGTGCTTCCCAAGCGGCGCACTTAAGCAGTGCGCCACCGGGCTGGCCCCTGAGCAGAAGTTGTTTATCCCTGGACTTCTGTGATGGGGCCTGGTCAAGTCGGGCTGCTGGCACTGAGGCCTATGGGGAGGCAAGGCCCGGGGCTGGGGAGAAGAGGCCTGAGGCCAGAGGCATGTAACCGGAAGAAAATGAGGACAGGCACTCCAAGGGCTTGAGAGTGTCACCCCGGAGAAAGCCACCCAATGGCAAGTGGATCCACAACATGGCGGAACTTCCTCTGGGGGAGCCCAGAGACAAAGGAGCTTCGCCTCTTGAGGGGGAGGCTCTCGGAGGGGACCTGATTCATTCAAAGTGCCATTGCTATTCACTCTGAACCTTAGAGGATTTACCTAAGAGAGCCTCTGGGTGTTAATCTTGCAGACTCAGAACCTAAGAGGATCGGTCCACTTGCCAAGGCCGATTCATCTCTTGGGGAAGGACCCACAGTGACCAAGCTCACATAACTGATGCATAGAATATCGGCGTATCAATTTATGATAAGAAATGGATGCTGTCCTTTTTGTGTAGGCATGACGAGTGCATTTGCCTTTCTAGGAAGCAGAAGTTTGTTTGGTAAACACGGAATTGGAACATGGGAATTGGGCCACTCGGATATTTAATGGTATCAGCTGACACCTTCATCCCCTGGATGGAGGTGGCTCTGCCAGTGTGACAGATGTCCTGAGTGCCGCTGACCAAGCTCATTGGACCATGTCAGGAGGGATCTTGCCACCTCTGGTCCCTGTTCCCCCTTTTCTGTTTCCAGGTTTGAATAAGTGCCTACCTCTTCTGACTAGCACTTTGAAACACTGTGTTAATAAGTTCACTTGAAATAGAAAAATCTTTCATATTAGGGTTTCTCCTTTTTTATTGCAAGCAAATAAGATTTAGGTTAACCTAAGCAAAAGTTAATTTATTGGAAGGATACGTGGGAAACTATGTTAGCGTTCTTAAGAGAAACACAGACTGTGAGGCGGAGAGAGAGGGACGGAGAGAGATGAGTTTTAATAAATTCTCTCACATGATATGTGGTTGGCAAGTCTGAAATTTGTAAGGCAGGCTGGAAACTCAGGCATGAGTTCTGTGCTGTAGTCTTGACAATTCCTTCTTCAATTTATTTCTATCCTCTTGAATTGT
>NW_007731820.1:56359-79578 GCF_000696425.1 Galeopterus variegatus | reverse complement strand
GAGTTCTGTGCTGTAGTCTTGACAATTCCTTCTTCAATTTATTTCTATCCTCTTGAATTGTAAGTTCTGGAGGCTAGAAGTCCGAGATCACCGTGTCACAGGCTTGGTTCCTTCTGAGAAGGAAGGATCTGTTCCGGGCCCTCCCCTCAGCTCGTAGACGGCGTCTTCATGTTCGCTTGGCGTCCTTCCTGCATATGTGCCTGTGTCCAAATTTCCCATTTTTATAAGAACACCAGTCATATTGATTAGGAGCCCACTCTACTTCTAGCTAATCACTTCTGCAATGATCCTATAAGGTCCCATTCTGGGGACTGGGGGTTAGGACTTCAACGTATGAATTTTATGGGAACTGTCTTAGTCTGTTCAGGCTGCTGTGACAAGATATCATAAACTGAGTGTCTTATAAACAACAAAAATGGGGCCGAGCCCATGGTGCACTGGGGAGCTGTTGGGAAGATAGAGGCCAGGTAGCGAGTGTGCCCAGCCCTGTCCCTTGAGTGACTGTCACACCTCTGCTGAGATGCTTAGGTGTTGATTTCATGGCCTAATTCTCAGAGAGGTTTCACAGATGTGGACATTGGGACACAGGTGCTGGAGCTGCTGCCCAAGGTCTGGCCGGGAGCCAGGAAGCCCAGGTGTCCCTGAAGGGCAGTGGGCAAGTGCTGGGCCTGGGCCAGGTGTGCTATAAAGCCTTCAGTCTAAATGTCTACACTGCAGTATGTGCAGAGAAGCTCTGATCTTGGCCTCTGGGGCAGCTTCTCCAGTTCTTGAGTCCCCTTTTTCCTGATCCCCTTGTGAGAAACTAAGGCAGCACCATTTCCTGGCTTCAGGTGGGCTAGGGAGGGGAATTGCCAGGCTGTTGGGGCTCCTCTGCCAGGGGCCAAGAGGACCCGGCTGGCATTCCCTGGGGACAGCATGGCCCCCACCTTTAGGCCAGCCAGGCCTCCCAGCGAGACCAGCACCCTGCACTGCCCGGTGCCCCATCCCCTCCTTGATGGGAAAACGCAGAGCTTTTCTGAACTGCTGGCTAGGTGGCTGTCACTCAGCACCTCCAGGCTCAGCCACAAGCCCTGCCTGAGGCCTAGTATCTGACTGGCCATAGGGCCTGGGCCACCTCCAAGGAATCGGAGACAAGGATGTCAGAGCTGTCAGGAGCCTCAGATTAAGCAATAAGGACTGGCTGGTTGCTCAGTTGGTTAGAGCGTGGTGCTGATAACACTAAAGGCCAGGGGTTCTATCCCTGTGTCCTGTACCAACCAGACACACACACACAAAAAAAAGAAAATATAGGCCAGATTTGGAATTGAGGCTCAGAGATGGTGGGTCACGGCAACACCAGGCAAGTTCCTGGCCCCAACTCCCTGCTCCCTCAATGTTTCTCAAACTAGGGTCCCCCCTGGATCTGTCAGGGTTACTGGGGAGTCCAGGCATTCTCTAGAAAGGCTTTTGACTGGAAGTCTAATCCAAGAAAAATCTAAAAATTTGCATATTCTAATCATCCAGACAATCCCCTGATAACCACCTCGGGCTCTCCAGGCCCTGACTTGTTTGAGGTTCTGACTGTGTGGGGTTGTTTTAGCTACTGCAGGCTGGTGAGAGAGACATCGATAGAAGCCAGATGATGTCACAGCCCACGGGAGGCCAGCTGGGAGGAAAACGGCAGGCACAGCCCTGGGCAGAGGGGCGGGGGCTGTGGCCCTGCAGGCTCCGAGGTCTGCGGGTTCGGACGCCTCCGGCAGCTCACGAGCCCTGTGATTCATGCCTCTCTTTGGCTCAGCAAATGGATCCCCATGCCAGGGGCAGAATTTTCCAGGCTGTGTGGCAACAAAATCAGCCACCCTGAGAGAACTGGGTGTGCTGAGGCTGGGGGTTGGAGTTGCAGCCGAGACGGGAGGCTGAGTCACCCGAGGGAGGCAGGAGAGCCGGGGACCTGGGACTGAGCAGGGAGCGAGGCTCTGGGGCAGGCGGGCGCAGGGTGGCCCTCTACAAAAGCTGACTCAGCTTCCCTGAGAAGCAAGCTGGAAGAGTCCCAGAGGAGAAACCGGCCNCAAAAGCTGACTCAGCTTCCCTGAGAAGCAAGCTGGAAGAGTCCCAGAGGAGAAACCGGCCCCAAATACACACGACATCCTCCGTCCTGGGTGCTTAAACCTCGCTACTGCAGGCTGGTGAGAGAGACATCGATAGAAGCCAGATGATGTCACAGCCCACGGGAGGCCAGCTGGGAGGAAAACGGCAGGCACAGCCCTGGGCAGAGGGGCGGGGGCTGTGGCCCTGCAGGCTCCGAGGTCTGCGGGTTCGGACGCCTCCGGCAGCTCACGAGCCCTGTGATTCATGCCTCTCTTTGGCTCAGCAAATGGATCCCCATGCCAGGGGCAGAATTTTCCAGGCTGTGTGGCAACAAAATCAGCCACCCTGAGAGAACTGGGTGTGCTGAGGCTGGGGGTTGGAGTTGCAGCCGAGACGGGAGGCTGAGTCACCCGAGGGAGGCAGGAGAGCCGGGGACCTGGGACTGAGCAGGGAGCGAGGCTCTGGGGCAGGCGGGCGCAGGGGGGCCCTCTACAAAAGCTGACTCAGCTTCCCTGAGAAGCAAGCTGGAAGAGTCCCAGAGGAGAAACCGGCCTCAAATACGCATGACACCCTCCGTCCTGGGTGCTTAAACCTTCTGTGCTTCTAAATGCCTCTGTTGAGTGCTGCCCACCCCTGCCACTGAGAGGCACATAATGCAGGATCCTTCACTCACGGCCCTGAGTTCAGCCTCATGGGACGTGCGGGGCCAGGCAGCCACCGGGAAGCCACCGGCAGCCCTGAGCTGGGCCCCCCAGGACAGGGGAGGCTGAGTCTGTGATGTTGGCTACAGATTCTGCTTGGGCTTCTGAGAAGCCATGCTTTGCCCTGCCCTGGAGGTGTTGACGGAGTGGCTGGGAAATCTGGGTCAGCAGTGGGCGAGTCCCTGCAGGTGGGACCCAGTGCCAGGAGAGTTCAGCTGGGGACCGAGAACCCACTGCTATGACACATTCCCATTTCCTGGGCCCGCCCAGAAACCTTTCCCTGGAAGGAAGAAGCACAGCTGTGTGTATGTGTGTGTGTGGGGGGAGCTCAGGAGTCCCCTGGGCTCTGAACCCAGCATTGTTGTCTGACTGTGGGTTGTCACATGTCCCCAGTTCCTGGGGTTTGGGCTGAATCATCTAGGGGTCTCCCTGGCTCTGTTTGCACAGTGACTTCTCTGAAACTGGCTGATGGGTGCTGCAGCTGACTTGGGACCCTCTGGGGGATCCAAGCACAAGCTTCCTGCTCAAAAGCTAGCTCCTCAGAGAAGCCTTCCCTGACTCCCCTCAGAGCACTCCTGGGGTTCCGCCACCTGCAGTACAAGCCCCTGGTGATGCACACAGCACAGACATTTGCACAGGCCAGGCAGACTGGTTTGTGTTTGCTAAATGAGGGAATCAGTGAATAAATGAAAGAGGTAGTAGAATCCTTACCCCTCTGCCCGAGAAAGCTTAGACAAACGGACCCTTAGGGACACTAGTGGAGAAACCCAAAGGGACAAGGAACTTCAAAGGGCAACAAGCCCTCAGTGGACTCCATTTGGATTTAGGCTCCAAAAGGCTTAAGAAGGTTTTGGGGTTCTGCTAGCAGTGGGTGTGAAAATCCCTTTGCTATAAGTGCTCTGAAGCCATGCCTGAGTTTCAGTCATTCATCCATTCATTCACTCCTGCCTGCTGGTCTATTCCTCAGCGGAACAGACCCGGCTGATGTCCTGCGTACATCCTAGCACAGCTGCTGTAGCTCCCAGGCTAGGAAAGGAGAGGTCCTTCCAGTCCAGCCACTCTAGCCCATCCCAGCTGGCAGCACAGAGCCGGGGGAACCGGGCCTTGAGGTATCCTCTACCAGGGCTGGAGCAGGAGGCCTGAAGAGGAGGCAGCACACAGCAAGGAGGCCCTGATTTTGCCACAGCCTGGAGCTCCCCCCTGAGAGCAGGAAGCGTGGTCCTGCACAGAGGATCCCAAACTGCAAGGAAGAGAAAAGAGCCGGGGAAATGCGCAAAGTTGGGTATTATTATTATTGTTGTTTCCCATTCTACAAATGAGGAAGCTAAGGCTTAGAGAGAAGAGGTGCCTGGCCCAAAGTCACACAAAGTCAGGATTGAATCCAGGTCCACCTGGAAGGGGAGAGGGAACAGAAGAGAGATGGAGGGGAAGGAAGAGAAAAGGAGGGCTCTGGAGCTCAGTCTGGAGTCAGCATGGGAAGTACTGAGATTGCCCCAAGCACCCTGTTCCTGATCTCTTTTACCCTCTCCTCCTGGCCCTGCCCGGCCCTGCCCCGCTCCACAGGCTGGACCCCCAGGGACCCACCCAGCCCCACCTACCCCTTTTACTGTCCGCACTGCTGCTGCTGTGCGCGCCTGCCCTCTGGTGGCAAGATCTGGAAGCGCGTTGCCCTGCGTCCCCACACTTCTAATGGGAAACCGTAGGCATGAGTTGGTTCACACCCGCTGTGCACCAGGCATCGAGCTGGAGACCAGGGGGAAAAGCAACATGGCCCTGTTTCTGAGAGTGCACAGTTTAGAGGAGAAGACAGACCATAACTGTACAACGAGTAGGGACTCAGCTGGGGGAAGCTCGGGCTGTCACCTAACAGTATGGTTAAACAGGCAGCCCCAAATCTGTAAGAGCCTGCCCAGCAGAAGGCCCCACCAGATCCAGGAAGGTTTGGGCAGCACCTGTTCTGGAGGCTCTAGACTGCCTGTGGGGGTAGGATGGACCCAGGGGTGTTATAACACTGGCCTGTCTGCGGCCTGCAGCCCCAAAGCCAAAGGGGACTTTGGGCTGCTGTCAGGGGAGGGGAAGGGGACAGGACCGCACCCTTCTTCTCACTTAACCCGGCACAGCCCCAGCTTCATGCTGGCATGGCAGAGTGACAAGTTGGCTGGGTACATGGGCTTTAGAACCAGACTGCCTAGAGTCTTAAGGGCACTGTGTGTGACCCTGCCCAAGTACTCTCTCTGGGCTTCTGTTTCCCCATCTGTAGAACAGCGATAAGAAGAATAGAGCCCACCTCCGAGGGTTGCCGTGAATCTTAGTGACAGGAGTGGCATTTGCAACGTGGTAAGTGCTAATTACACCTCCTCTGGTTTGTAATGCCACCCGTCCAGCCAGCCTTTCTTTCTTTTAAAGTGTTTCCTATCTCACTCTCGCAGCAGACAGTACCCACCAGGTGCAGAGGCCTGGAGAGAGAAGGTGTCCCACACAAGGACACAGGGCAAGAGGTAGCTGTGCTGAGCCTGGCACCTGAGCCTCAGGGTCCAGAGAGATCCAGTGCAGCCTGGATTCCCAGCACCCTCGTGCACCTGCCTGGAAGCCCTGATTTCCCGACTCCCTGAACTGCCCTCGTCAGTGAGGAGTTTTACTCAGACTATCCCACAGGACCGCGGAGCGGCTGCAGTCTGGCTTCAGAGTTTCAGCACTGGTAGTGTTTGCAAAAGCATTGGCTCCAGGCAACACTTTTATTGAACTTGTCTTTCTGGAAGTTAATGAGCTCTAAAGCCTCACTACTCAAAGTGTGGTCCTCAGGCCAGCAGCATTGCTTAGAAATGCAGAACCTCAGGCCCCACCCAGACCTACAGAACCAGAATCTGCAGTTTAACAAGAGCCCCAGGTGATTCCTGTGTACACTGCACATTAAGGAGCAAGGATGTCTGAAGCCACTGGACTAAAATGGGCACATGAATTGCAGGATGGTGCAGATGTCCACCAAGCCTGCCCTGGGCAGCACGGGCTCTGGGAATTCTGGGGGAGTCGGCCAAGGTCAGAGCCTCCAAGGATCTCCCTGGCCCTTGCTTTCCGCAGGCTTCCACCCAGCTGCGGCAGTGCTGGCCAGGGGTCGGGGGAAGAAGGAACTGAGGTCACTGTGAGCCCATCTGCCTGGGGGGAGTGGGGAATCTGAGCTGAGACTTGAGGGAAAAACTAGATCAGCCAGGCAGACACATGGACTGTTCCAGAAAGGGCACAGCCTGTACCAGTTCCTGAGCTTGGTGTTTTCAGAGAAGGACGGTACTTTGCAGACCTTACCCTAACACTTTTGGGGCCCACATCCTCCATGTCTAAATAAAATGTTCCAGCTTCCTTCCTTGACAAAAATCTCTTCACAAGAACCTGGAAGTTCAGGTTCAAACTTAGAATTTTTGGACTCCTGGGAGTTCTGCACCACTACATGATGGCGTAGGGTGAGCCAGCCCCTGCCGCCCCCTTCTGCTCCACCCCTGCACTGCTCCACACCATGAGGACACATACATGCAAGACACACACAGTGTCCCAGCCCATCCATTATCCACACTCCCACCCCCCACAAACAGCTGCCCCATGGGATATGCAAGCTGGGCTGGCCTCAGGAGGACAAACCCTGGAAAGAAGCCTGTGGAGGGCCTGGAAATAGCAGAGAATAATGCATGGCTCTGTGAGGGCACTCCCCCATGACCTCTTGAGAGGGCCCAGCTAGAAAAGCCCTATGACAATTAAACTATGACACACTGATTTCTGGATCATTAAAATGTGAAAAAAGTGTGTATCTTACATTCACCGTCCAGAAGCCTACTGATTCTCTGTTGGGAAAATATAGGAAAGTGGTCAGGGCACCTCAGAGGTTCAGAATCTTGAGGAGCATTTGATGTAAATATGCACATGTGCCCAGGTGCTCCTTGGCTATTGACTAATGTAAGTGTGCATGTGCACCCAGGTGTTCCTGGGTTGTCTGACTTGCACCCAGGTGTCCTGGGTTATCAGACTTAAGTATAAAGGACCAGCCAGGAGCATTTGATGTAAATATGCACATGTGCCCAGGTGCTCCTTGGCTATTGACTAATGTAAGTGTGCATGTGCACCCAGGTGTTCCTGGGTTGTCTGACTTGCACCCAGGTGTCCTGGGTTATCAGACTTAAGTATAAAGGACCAGCCGCTCTGCTCCATGGCCTCTCCCCTACTGGTGATGTCCTGGGGTTGGGGGGCAGGAAGGGGACCAGTGGGGGGCCGTTACTGCTGCTGCTGCCAGTTGCTGAGGAAGCTGAGGACTGAGCTTGTGTCATCTGTCAATGGCTCCTGGGATCTTTCCCAATTACCTAGCTTGTGGACCTGTGTGCAAGGGGTCTGGTGCCTTGTAGCCAGGCATTTGAGGGGTTTGGTGACCCATCCTGGCGTATGAGAGTTCTGTAACCCAGTCTGTACAGTGGGTTTGAAGAGTCTGTGTGCCCTAACCCTAGCTTTAGCCCTAACCTGACAATACAACTGGCTACATTGGCAGGAGTCCAACAACTGCCCTAGCCAGACAATTTGCCTGACCCTTCACTGACCATGAAAATTTGTTTGAACCTAATGTGTTGAATCTGTACATCAACTTAGTACAAATAAAAATTTTTAATCCACGAACACAGGATGTCTCTTTAAGTCTTTAATGTCTTTCAATGACATTTTATAACTTTGTGTAAAAGCCTTGCAACAGGTAAGTACCAGAGCTGGGATTTGAACCCTCATCCCCAGTTCCCCAGCAGAACTGGGCCTAGACTTGCTCCTGTGGGAGCCGCTTTTTCTAGCTCCACCTGTACAGGGGTGTCTCTCCCCCATCAGGGAAGACCTGGTCAGGTAACAGTCCCCCCTCCCCCACCGACTTGGCAGGAAGGGCTGGGCAGGGGCCGGAATGAGATGCTCAGAGCCTGGGAAGAAGGGCCCTCCAGGCAGGAGAAGGCAAGGAAAGGGAGCTTCTTTGGTTACAACATGAGGTTCTCAGCCCATGGCTGCAACGAAAATCATCTGAGTACTTTTTAAAATGCCAATGTCCAGGCTCCACCTGAGACCAGTTAAAGTCAACCGCCTGCGTGTGGGGCCAGCAGTGAGTGGTGATTCAAGTTGCCCAGGTGAATGCGTGGCCAGGCAGGGAACAACTGGGTGAGATATCGAAGTTGCTCTGCCCTACGTACCTTGCATTAAGGCAGGCGGGGTGGCCCGGGGCACAGCCCAGACCTTAGACTCAGGTCCAGGCTGCAGTCTGTCTCGGGATGAATCTCGATTCTATCTCATGAGTTCTGTGGCCTGGGATGCTTCTCCTCCCTGAGCCTCAACCTACTTACCTGTAACATGGAGACAATTACACCTGCCTTGAGAGGTGGAGTCTATTCTCTCCTTGAGTTTGGGCTGGCCCGTGGCTCCTGTGACCAGCAGGGTACATCAGAAGTGACTGTACCAGCTCTGGGCCCAGACTGGATGAGGACTGGCAGCTTGGAGACGGAGAAGGGTCCAGTGACTTCCTTGCTCTGCCAAGTGCCTCGTGTGAGTGAAGCTGCCTTAAGCCCTCCACGCTGGCCTGTGCACCAGCTGGATACCACTGGGTGTGCTGGCCATTGCCACTGGGAGCAGAAGAATCACCAGTCAAGCGAATTCCTACCCACAGAACTGAGATTTGATGAAATGGGGCTATTTGTTATGCAGCTGTAGATAACAGTGATGGTTCTGATTGTTCAACTGCCAATCAAGTCAACTTCACACAGATACTTCATTCATCAGAAACCAAAGAAGTGTTTTAACCTTGGTCCTCTCTGGCCAGCTGAAGGCTCACCCCCTGCCCGATGAAACGGGCCAGGGTCACTTGCCCACCTTGATTCCTGGCTGTCATGGCCCTGGCCAGACTCATAGGAGCCCTGGGCCCAGCTCCACCTCAGGCAAGTCAGTCTTCATTGTTTTGGACTCAGTCCCCATCTGCTGAGTGGGAAAGTCCTGTCTACCTTGCACAGTTGTTCGTTCATCCTGCAGATATAGAGGCTGACAATATGGCAGGAACTGTCCAGAGCTTCCAGAAAAAGACATAATCTCTCCTCCCCTAGCTTTGGTCTGGTGGGAGGGACTGACATATAAAATGCAAATAAAGACAATTGCCAACTCTGGTAAGTGCTATAATGGGGAATTTCTATGAGCTGTGAGAGCCTGTGCCAAGGGCCCTTGACCAAGGTGGGCTGGGCTGAGCTTGGAAAGGGGAGCAGGAGTTACTGGGTAGAAGGCAGAGAGTGTTCCAGGCCGAGGGAAGAGTAGGCTCAGGCCGTGCAGGGAAGGAGGAAGACGTGTGGCCAGTCCAGCAAGCTCAGGGGAGAGAGGTCAGAGATGGGGGAGAGAGGGTGGAGAGGGCTGGGGGCACCCTGGCAAGGACAGGGGCGTTGAGCTTAAGTCCCAATAACAAGAAGCCACTGAAGAGCTTTAGGCTGGGGAGTGACCAGATCAGGTCTGTGTTTATGACCATCACTTGGGATTATGGTCAAGGTCAAATTAGAAGGCAGATCTGAAATTGTTTTGAAAAGTACAAAATAGAATACAAATACAAGGCATGAGTGGTATTAGGGATAGATTTCAGTAAAGGGCACAGGCTGGGAGTCCAGGGAGCAGGTTCTCCACTCTGACATGCCTGTGGACCTCGGTGTTCCCATCTGTGAAATCTGGTGTGGTTCCCATTCAGTGAGCACTTTGCATGGACCACGTTTCCGCCACATTGGTCGCACCTGACCCTGACATCCCCAGCTGGCATGGAACCACTTACCTGACTTTACAGGTGAGGAGAGTGAGGCTCAGAGGTTAAGCAACTTGCCCAAGTACAGGAGGGTATGAACGGGGCTCAGTCGTCACCGTTTTCCTGGCTCGGAAGGAGGAACAGACAACACCCAGGGCAGCAGACCTGGCCAGACTGCCCAGGCTGGAGTCCTGGCCCTGCCACTGCCTCGCTGTGCCACCCGGGCAGGTTCATTAGCTTCTCTGTGCACATGCCTCCTCTTTTGTACAATGATGATAACGGTACCCACCTCGTGCGCTGCTGCAGGGTTTAACCGAGGGCAGGGCCTGGCACCTAGGAAGCCCCAGACGTGTTATCTGTTAGGCTCGGGGGCAGGGAGGCCCTGGAGGCCCCTTTGCTCTATCCTGGTGCAGTGGTTCCAGGTTATTTCTAGCTGGGGAGGCTCTGCCACCTCATGCTGAGCATTTATTTTGGGGGTTGCTGCAGCTGTGCTGGGCTGGTGAATTGTTTCTGCGGAGAAAGCAGGACCCCAGCATGGAAGGGCCTGGGAAAACCCCCTATTTCCAACTGGTCTCTTTTCCACTCTGGAAACAACAGAGTCATCCTGGGGGTGGCCAAGGTGGGACAGGATTTCCCCTCCCGGGGAGGGGCCTCACTTCCCCCAAGGGCTCGGGTATCCTGAAACCAGGTTCAGTGTCGGGCCGGGGCCTGGTGAGGCAGTGCAAGTTCTGTCCTCCCTGGCAGTCGAGGGCACTGGGACCCCATCTTTCCTTTTAGATGTGACTCAGATGCCTGGTGGGTCTCCCAGTCCCTGGAAGCCTGCGTCGCATCTGCTCAGCCCTCCCAGCTCCGGCCTGCGGAGGCTCAAAGTCCTGCCTGCGTTTGCCCAGTTCCCAAGGCCGCCTCGGCCTCCGGGCTCCCGTTCCCCCAGGAGTTCCACCCACGTGTAAATCTCAGCCCTTTCTGTGCCTCCCTCCTGGCAACGAGACTTCCCTGAACAGCACAGACAACTTCCACACTGGACAGAGGGCGAGGCTGCCCGGCACCGAGAGCACCCGTCCTCCCTGCCTGCCACGCTGTCTCCATCTTTCCAGGTTCTCTGTCCCCCTTCTCTGACCTCCTCCGACCTCCTCCCCCTCTCATCTCAGGAGCCGCCTCTCTTCCTGGCCTGTTTAGGAACAGAAATAGCAGATTTTCCCCTTACCTTATGCAGAGCAGCTTCCATCCTCCTGCAGGCCTGGGAGCCTTGGCCTGTCACCCACACAGGGGCCACTTAAGGTATTTTCTCAAAGACAGTCCTCCCCTTCATCAAGAGGAATGCCGATACCATTTGCTAAGATGATTTTTAGAAATAGTCTTTTCACCTTGTTATATAGATACTCAACTTTAACCTTTGCACGTATTTATTCCTTTGACTTATCCTATTTGGGGAAACTGGACACAACAAAAAATAGGATAAGGGCTTTTCTCTGGTTTGGGCTGCCATTGCCCAAATGTCCCCCTTCTCCCCCAGACATTTTACACTACAGGTGGGGGGGTCCTGCCTCCAGGTATCCACAACCCTGGCAGGATCCTCCCTCCACAGAGCAGAGGGAGAGTCCTCATCTTCCCACAGAATATCCGCGTTGCTCTGGGGACAGGGCTCAGCCTGGAAAGAGCAGAGGAGGCCTCCGAGACAAGGAAAGGGGCTCCGCTCTGCAGACTGTACCTCCTAGACGACGGTCCCATCGCAGATGACAGGGTGTGGAATCTGAGCCCCAGAAAGGGTCTTCAGGATGATCTGGTCCAGCATTCCACTGATTTTTTAAAAATTGTGCTAAAATATATATAAATAGGTTTTACCTTTTTAATCATGTTTAAGTGTACCTGTTTGGTTCGGGGGAGGGACGGGGACCACGTTAGATGGCGCCACCCAGAGATACTCAAAATGTTGTTCCCACCCTAGGGGACTTCCCCATAAAATAAGACGACAAAGGAACACAGAACCACAACAGAACTCCCTGCCATCGGTCCCCTCTGAAACCCTACTTTACATACTAAGGGAACCAAAAGTTGTAAACCTAAAAATCGCCTCGTTAACATAAAGCCCTAGCAGCTCCCATTGGACGGTTAACTTTCGCCTCATCAGCTAAGCCCCAGCCAATGGGAACGGCAGGACTCGCCACAAGAAGTACGAGCCCAGCCAGGGCGAGGTCGGGCCAGGTTCTGTCCCTGTGCCTCCTCGGCGCTGCTTGTGCCACTAAACTCCTTCTAGCCTGATTTCTCGTCTGGGGACCAATCCTTTCCAAAGCGTGCAGTACTGTTCAGTGATGAATGATTTTTGTAGCTAAGGAAATATTTGTCCAAATGAAATCTTACCCAGAAGCCTGATTTAAAAGTGACCAATACATTGCCCACCTGGGAAGGACTGGCCACACCCAGAGCAAGGACCTGCCACCCCTTCCCTGGCACAGGAAGGGACAGCGGGAAAGGAGGTCTGAGACTGCGGGGACAGATCCACCCTGCAGCCCCCACCCACCTGGTTTCTGCAACATCTTGGGCTCCCTATTCGGCACACTCATGCCCTTCCCTCCAGGCGTGGTCCAACCCTCGGTCCCCCACACTCACGGGGGCCCTGTGGCCTGCTCCCTGGTGCCCACCGGGACCCCCAGACTGGGATGGGGAGAGGCACTGCAGACAGTTGCTTATGGTGGATTATGAGGGATGGGCCAGGGGGCTCTGGGCCTGCACCTGCCGGAGAGGAACCAGGAGAGGGAGATGGTGTTTAAAACAATAAGAGGTGACAAGTTCAGCAGAAAGAAGGCCCCGCTGCCTGGGGAGTCCTCCACAGAGGAACACTTCTGAAGATGACTCGGTGGACCCCGTGGACCCTGGGCCACCAGGGAGCCATGCTCAAGACCCAGGAGGAGCCTGGCCACAGGTCACCTGGAGGAGAGTCCCCCAGTCCAGGAATGCTTGGAGCAAACAGGGACAAAGTGGCTCCACTGAACGTCCATGAAATGTTAAGATGTTGCCTATTTCCATGGATTCCTCGGATTTCTCCTGAATGAAAAGCAGGTCAGTGAGTGAACACCTCTGGTGAGGCGCTTCGGTCCTCTGCCCCTGCCGGATGGATGGATGGATGGATGGGTGGGTGGATGGATGGATGGATGGACGGACGGACGGACGGACCAACCAGACACAAACAAGGGAGGGGCCTTAAGGAGGAGGGGGAGGGAGAGGGGGAGGAGGAAGGGGAGGGGCCTTCAGTGGAGGGGGAGGGCCCGGCAACCTTACAGGCAGGCCAGGGTTCCAGCTGCAGAGGAAGCTTAAAATCAGGAGAAGCCGCACTTAGGGACATAGCATGCTAGTCCCCTACACAATGACTGTGCCCCCTACGTGCCCCCATGTGCTCGGGGGCAGAGAAGGGGTCCTGGCTCGCTCCGTTTTGGTCCTTTAGGTCTCCTGGAGGCTGGGAGAGGCCTGGAAGGGCCTGCACTGGGCCAGCTTTTCCACCTCCCCCAGTGTGCTGGACACAAGCTTCCAGTCCATTTGAGCAGTGACCAGAGCAAGGTCAGAGGACACAGTTCCCAGCCCACCAATGGGCTGCCCGGGTGGCCCCGCACTTGTTTGGGCCTCCGTGTGGTGACCGTGGCAGAGCTCTGGGTGCTGGAGCTGTGGAGGGCCTGCTGGCGGCCACCCATGGGTCTTCCCATCCGGGCCTGGAGTCACTGTGCCCTGCTCTGTGAGCGGGTGTTGTCTGAAAGATTGAGACAAGACCCAAGGGTCTGGTTTGCTTGGAAGATTCTGGAATATGCTGCTATGATTGGTTTCATAGTAAAGAGCCGACATTCTCATACTTAAAGGAGGGAAAAAGAGCTAGCCAAGAGATTTTCTGTTCAATTGAAGAGTAAGGTAGGGAGAAGCTTAGGGTGAGGACACCAGTGGTGAAGCCCTTGAGGCCCCTGCAGTGGAGGCCCCTGAAGTTACAAACTGCGCTTGGCAGCACTTGATGCTACATTTGGGGACAGGTCTTCCTCTTCACTTGAGGATGCAGCAGACCTTCTTGAAAAAGAACACACAGGGAGCCCCCAAACCTTCAATCCACAGAGTGATGCTGGCTCAGCTTCATGCACAGACGGGGTCCCTCCACGATGCATCAAAACCCTGCTGATCCCAAGTGATTGATGCCAAAAAACATCTTAAATGCATCTTAGAAGAATGTGGAACAGCTTCAGAAGAAAATACTCGATGGTTTGGATGAAAACGCTCACCCTGGAGAAAGCCTAAACCTGCTTTCCCCAGCAACCCTGGTGAAAGGAGAGCGTGGGGGCTGACGGACAGACGGAAGGGCTTGAAGACGTGGAGCCGAGACTGGAACAGGCTGTAGCTGGCGCAGAGCCAGATAAAAGCTCTGACGGCATCGTTTTCCTGCCTGCTGTAGGGAAGATCACACGGATGACAGCAACTTGGAATTGGACAAAAAGAGGGAATTGGAAAATGGAGACCAAGATTACCAGTCAGCAGATGATTCGAAGAGACTCATCAATGCTGTTAATGTAAATGCTTGCAGGAGAAAAACGTGGAATAAAGAGGGAAATCAAGCGAAGAAAACAGGCTGAGTGAAGCACTTCAGTTCAAATGAGGCCTCCAAACTGAGCAAGCACCTTTGCAGTCTGAAAGCCACAGCTTGAAAGTGACATTCAGAAGCTTCCGCTGGAACTTCAAATCCTGGCTGAACTACACGAAGAGCATGCAATGAAACTTCACAGAAAAGTCATCGAGGAGGAAATTTATAGCTTAGAAAAAGAGAAGAAACTTCCCAACATGCCTGAAAGCATCAGCCACTCATAGGAGAAGTGTGACTCCCATAGGAAGATGGCAGAAAGATCTGGAAAGAACCACCACCTCCTGTCAAAACTGTGTTATCTTGTATGAGACAAAAGGTCAGGAGAGGTGGCCAGTGGCTCTTTGTAAGATCTACATAAAAGTACCTTAATATCTACCTCAAAAGATTTTTGCAAACTCTCAAAAAAAGAAAAATACCCCAAACCCCATGTTGACACTCCCAGCTGAACTTACCAGTATTTTTATTAGTTTGGTATCAATTAATAGATTAATTTATAGTCAACATTTTACCACCATTCCTTTCTTGTTTTTAATCTCTTTTTAACCTTCATTATTCTGTTTAGGATATCCTTTGCTGTTCAAACACTTCTAAATCTTTTTAGGGGTGTGGGGTAGCTGGAAAACTGGCCCTGGGAAACTGAACCTTTGACCTGGTATTCTCAGCACTACACTTTAACCAACTGAGCTAATCAGCCAGCCCTTATGCTTCTAAATTTTATGCAGTTAAAATTAAAGTCTTACCTTGAAAAAAAATGGGTTAAAGTTGTCTACAGTGTCCCCGGAGGGCACTACAAGACTCTGGGGGCTCTTCCATGGATGTGGTCTAACCCCTCCAGTTGGGGAAATGGAAAGGAAGCCATTTCCCCACAAGGAACACAGCGAAAGAAATAGCAACACAGATCTGCGAAGACAGGTCACTTAATTTCCAGTCCAGCAGGGGTGGCTCTGAGCTGTGAGTCGCTGGAGAAGAGTAAGTTTTTCCGCTCCCACCTGTAATTCTGAGACCATTTAATTAGCTTCCTGGTGATTTCCGAGGTAAGAAGAGCTGGCTGTTTCTACCTGTTTGCAACCTGGCCTGATGTTACCTTGGCAACAGCTGTCAATAGATATTGTCTCCCTTGGGCATGTCACATCCTTTATTGCCAAAAATACATGTGCCTGGGTGAAGGGCAAAGCAGCATGCAGTCCAGCCCCCCAGTCCAGCATGCAGCTCCCTTCCGCTAAGAACTGCTTATTTATAACCCAAAGGAAATTTGCCTTAAAAACAGGATGTACGTGCTTGCCTACCTAATTTTCTTTTTATATTCTATAAGGATTTAATGGGGAAGATTTTGCCATTTCAAGTGATTTTTTTAAAAAAACAGATTAGTATTAGACTGAGATCTTAAAATTGGGTTGTTACGGATCCAGTAGAAACCCCACCCCACCTCATGTTTTATACAAGGAAATTAAAGTCCCAAGAGGAGAACTGACTTGCCCAAAGTCCACGTAATTTATTGGCAATGCAGGACTTGAACTTGGCTGAAGCCCTGATTGCCTTTTAGGGGGTTGGCTTTATTGCAGGTGTGGCTTGCTGACAGTAACACCATATAGGAACTATCATCACAACAGATGGGCACAGACCTGTTTATGGACTTTATTAGTGATGGAGATAAGTTCTGGGGCTGCCTGAGTCATTTGCCTGGAACCCCATTTTCCTGGCTCTCAACACTCCCTTCCCATGTCTCCCAATCACCTACCAGGGGTTGGGAATCTGGAGTCTCCAGGGTTCAGGCAGGGGGCAAAACTGAGTGGCATGGGCTGGGTGGGGACTAGTGAACTGGCTCCTCTGGCCACGGGGCCACGTCCCCTGTCTGTGTGCCTGTTAGGCCTGCATGACACTTGAGGCTAGAGCTCTCAGGTCTGAGGTCTGTTCCCTCTTAGCTCAGTCGGGCCCAAGGCTCTTCCTTCTCGTAAGACTCTTCTTCACTTTCAAGGTGCTACATGCACCACTGAGGTCTGGCTGTGCCTCCCAACCCATCCTTGGCCTGGCCCATTTGTCACAAGGGCATGGCCCCTGCCCCCTCACAACCTCCTAACTCTAGGTGAGGTCACCTGGGAGCCACAGAGGACTCAGGGGGGATAAACTAACGTCCTCCCTCCATCTAACCATGCCGAAACAGAACTTTCATGCTGGAGCTGGGAAGTCCCAGGCAACTAACTAGTCCCAGGTCACTCTAGCTCTGGTCTTGCCCTAGAATCGGGGTCTGCAAATGATAACCTGTGAGCCAAATCCAGCCCACCATCTCTTTTGTACAGGCAGCTACCTGAGAGTGGTTTCTATGTTTTTAAATAGTTTTTAAAAAATCAAAACAGCAATAACATTTCATAACATGTGAAAATTCCACGAAGTTCAAATTCCAGGGGTGATAAAGTTTTATTGGAACATGGCTACGCCCATTCACTGACATGCTTTCATGCTACTATAGCAGAGTTGAGCAGCTACGACAGAGACCACAAACCCACCAAGCTAAGGTTTTTTGGATTTACTATGTAACCCTTGGCAGAAAAGTTTGTCAACCCCTAAAAGTTCTCTTTGCTTTAAAAAGTGAGCTTTGAGACTCAAGGTAAACACTTTTTTTTGTACTGGGTGGAAACACCATCTGCCTCCCTGAGGCCAAAACTTTGTTCCTTGCTTTGGAGGCGGGAGATTTTGAAGGGAAAACTAAAATCCATCTAGTCAATGTCCTCACTATACTGTATCCATTATATAGACAAACAAAAAACATGCAAGCCAAAAAACCAGTCTGTGGCTGAGCGTGGCTCACAAGCCTCCAGCATGCAAACCCTGGACTTTGTGAGGCTTCTCCTGGTGTCAGGACTCTGCCAGCACAGGTCAATACCTCCTCCTGCCTTATCTTCCCACCTCTCCCATGTCCTGTTCAGGCCACACATATCTAGTCACCGGCCTGCCATTGAGAGAACTGGGGCATGGAGAGAAGTGCTTGGCCTCTGGTCCTGCTGCTGCTAACCAGTGCGTCACTTTGGGCAAGTCACGTCATCCTTCTGTCTGCTTCCAGCAGGTACCAGTTGGGGCAGCTTCCTGGCTCCCAATGATTCCACTTCCTGGGCATTACAGATGGAGGCAGGTTTGGACTGGATTTCCTCTTCCACTGAAATTTCAATCTGCATTCATGGAGCCTGGAGGTGTGCACCGGGTCTCAGAAAGACGGGTACCCTGGGAGACGGTTGGGGACGCCTTGCTTCGGCGATGCAACCCGGAGCCACTGTGCTTCCTGCCTCCTTCCTGCAAGTGGTTGCTCAGCGCTCTGATCCTGTGAGCAGGGCCGGTCACTTTCTCATATTTCTCTCCCTCTTTTTTTTTTTTTTTTTTTTGGCTAAAGGTAGCCAGAGTTGACGTCTATTTCTTGCTACTCTGAGAACACTAATAAATATGAAAGTCGGATACATACTTGTATTGGTTTTCTATTGCTGCTACTACAAATAACCACAAATGTAGTGGCTTAAAGCAGCACACATTCACTATCTTACGGTTCTGGAGGTCAGAGTCTGCAGTGGGTCTCACTGGGCAACAGTGAAGGCGTCCACAGGGTTGTGTTGTTCTAGAGGCTATAGGGGAGAAGCTATTTCCTTGCCTTTTCCAGCCTCTAGAGACCACCTGCATTCCTTGGCTGGTGGCCCCTTCCTCCGTCCTCACAGCCAGCCACGGCCAGAGAGTCCCACATGGCATCACCCTGACCCTGACCCTGACGCTTCTACCTCCCTCTTCCACGTTAAGGACCCTTATGATTACACGGAGCCCACTTGGATAATCCAGGATAATTTCCCTATCTGAAGGTCAAGTGATTAGCAACCTTAATTCCATCTGCAACTTTAATTCCCCTTTGCCAATTAACCCACCATATTCCCAGGTTCCGGGGATTAGGGAGTGGGCATCTTTGGGGCACCATTCTACCCACCAAACCCCTAGAGGCCAGGTTCTTCCATGGTGAAGTCAGAAGCAGCCCAGGTCACCGGGCTCTCCATCCAGCCTCTTTCCAGCTCTGTTTCCAGCTCTCACAGATGCTGAGCTTGGAGATGGTGACTCCTAGATGGTAATGAGGTCCCAAAGGTGGCTGTTTCTCCTTGGAGAAGGGGCCGGCAGTGTCACTTCCTCTCTCAGCTCATCAGCCCGAGGGCCCCTCATCCCGCTCGCTCCAGGCGGGGAGCCAGTGGGGCACAGTAAGGAAACAGAAGCTCGTGGACGGTGAAATAGCTGAGGGACAGCTGTCCCACCCTTCAGCTAGTTCACAGAAATTGCATTTGGCCACTCTGCCCTCCTTGAGGGGAGGAGTAGGAAGGAGGTGCCAGGTCCCTCCCTCTGGCCACCCAGCCACCCCTGGAGGCTCGGGACTCCTGGCTGCTGCACTTAGCAGGGAGGGCGAGCTCAGACTCGGACCCGCATGGCTGTGGACGCACGGCGTGGACTCGGGCTATGCGGGTGGGGGTTGAAGTCACAGCAATAGAGTTGACCGGCTGTGTGAGCTTAGGAAGCCATCTAACATGTGGGGTGTAAAACGGGTATACGACTCAGCGTAAGTACAGCAGGTAACACGGGGAGGCCCATCGTGTGGTGACTGAGGCACGCAGGCTCTCAGGAGATGGCGATTCTGCTTGAGGGAGGGGGAGGTGACCCTCCAGACACCACCCCTGGCTAGTCCCCAGGATACACAGGAAAGAGAAAGTCCGCTGTGTGGCAGGAAATCCCCTACACACCCTACAAACACACACCCACACACCACACACATGCGGACACACTACACATCACACCCATGCAGACACCACAAACATACACCACATACACGGCACACATGCACACGGCACACACATGCACACCACACACACTGCACCACACATACAGACATCACACGCCACACACATGCACACCCCGCACACTACACGTCACACAGATGCACGTACACCACACACACCTACTACACACCACACACGTGCACATGGCACACACATGCACACACCATGCATACCACACACATACATACCACACTGCACACACTATACATACCATACACACATGCACACACCCGCACATGCACACACATTTGTCCCACGGATACCCATTCCCTCAGGCTGAGGTACATCCATTAAAGTGAGAGCAAACCCAGCTGACTGGGTGCCAGGCTGCCAGGCTGCCTCAGAGTCCAGGAGCACGTGCTGGAGACTACGACTCTGCATTTAGTTCCACATTCACCTTGTCCTGGTCTTCACGGTGCTGTGTTTTAGAATACGCCTTCCCTGGGGCACAACCAAAGACAGTGGCTGTCACTTCACCAGCTGGCATCCCAGGGTGAGCAGAGCGGGGGTGGAAACTTCGAGAAATAGGCCAGAGGACGAGGGCCTGCTGGTGACACTACCATTCAGAACCCCCCTCATGGGACACGGTTTTGTCTGACTCTTCTGAGGGAATGGAGGTCACTGTCCCCACCACTTGACAGCAAAGGAAACTGGGGCTGCTGGTCTAGTACGTGTGACGTCTGAGGCCGCAGGCTGGAGCTCCCACGCCACCGCACACTGTTAGCTTGCTCGTTCATCCACATGCACGCAGCCAGCACTCCCACCCCACCACGTTCCAATCGACAGGCAGCAGGTGACAGGCCCACACAGGTATCCACTCCTGGGGACATGTCTGGAAATAAGCAGCGAAGTACATTTTCCAACCAACTGTCCCCTCTGCCCACATCCCCGAGAGCTGCAAACCCCACTGTGGGCCAAAGATGGGAGCTTGTTGCTGGGTCACCCAGTCTACAGTCTCAGCTCCTTGTTTGAAAACAGAAGAGAGAGCAAAACCCTTACCCCATCCTCTGCCTGCCTTTCTCCCTACCCGGAGCCATCTTACTTGCCTGGTTGTCTCTTTCGTGACTTTCAAGATGTAGTTTGGGTAACACGGGCTGCTGGCGAGCTAAGAAGAGAGGCAGTGCCTTGAGGCAGGGAGACAAGGGGCGTGGAGCTGGGTTGGGGGCAGGAGGTGGGCAGTCCAAAGTCCCATTTCAGACCCCATCAAGCCCCCTCGTCTGGGCTCTTTGGAGGGCTGTCCTGCCCAGAATGCCTTTCCCCTAGTTTTCCCAGCAAAATTCAATTCATTCTTCCAGAACCACTAGCTAAGGAGCCATTTCTCCAAAAAACTTTTCCTCCAAATCGAGTTAGATCCCAGCACTAGACAGAAGTTCTATTTTTGCCTTCTATCATCAGTCCCCCTTTCCTGGCTGGGTGCAGGCTGGGTGGTCCCCGGTGCCTGCCTGCCTCCCACTTCCAGCAGCAGGGCAGAGAGCCCTGCTTTTGCCTCTGGCAGCGGGACTTGCCATTGTAACTTGAGCGTGGCCTTTGCACCCAGATTCTGACTCATCAGTGGGGGAGATGGCCGTGGTGGGTCCAGAGGTGGAGACCAGGATGTGACAGAACCAGACCAATAGCAGCAGGGGCCTAGCTAGGTGGCTACTGAAACAAGCAAGCAAAAGCCCCGTTTGCTGAAGACAGCCAGGACGGGTTCTGTTTTGGCAGCCGAGAGCCCTGACTGATGGAGAATTCTGCCCAGATCTCTCCTGATGCTCAGTGCTTCTGCCTTCCCTGATGTGGTGCATACACTGTGATGCTTCTCCCAGTGACACTGGCCTTGATTTATGGAGCATGTACTGTGAACTGGGAACTTGACAAATGCTCTCGCGTCCATGCTCCAGGGGTCTACGATCCACAGCAACCTCCACGGGTTCTGATGGAGTAAGTGGAAATGGACCAGATGGAGACCCCCAAAACTTCTCATATTTATTTTTTGTTAGCATATTCATTATTACAAGTCGTAATTATTCTTCCTGTGCTTTACCCAACCAATCTCATATTTACTGTAGGACCTTTTGACACAGTGGCCACTGGGAAGAGCTGCCTAGAAGCCTCCAGGGAGGAAGGGCTCGGCCCCCAGCTCTGGGCGTGGTGCAGGTGGACGGCCCCAGCCCAAGGTCAGGTCCCCTTCCTAGGGCAGCTCAGGACTGCATCTGTGGTGCATTAGTGGTGGCCATCTGTTCTTTGATGTTCCTTCCATAGAGAAGTCCCCTCCCCTAAACCTGGATAGACCCCGTGACTGCTCTGGCCGATGGAACATATCAGAGGGCACGTGGCCGTGTCTGGGCCCGGCCGTGGGAGGCCACAGCTGCCACTCCTCCCTGTCAGTGCTGTCTCTGGGAGCACTGAGCCAACCCAGGGGAAGGCCGGTCATCTTGGGACTGGCTTGGACATCATTTACAAACAATAGAAGGGTATCAAGGCTGCGTGTCCAAAACATTTTTACTGTCAACAAAGAGGGTGGCTCCTTGGGGGGAGTCGTGGTAAGCAGGAAAGAGAAAGGAGGTTGGCAGTGCAGGGCTTGGTGGCCAAGCTGAGGCTCATGGACTTTGTCCTCCTGCAGAAATGAGCCCCCGGTTTCTGAGCAGGGGTGTGATTGCTGTGGCTCTAAGTAGAAGGTCGCTGGGATTGTAGGCAGCGGTGACTACAGGGCGGGTGAGGCTGAGGACAGGGAAGCCAGGCAGGGGCTGTCATGGCCTCCCTGGCTTCAGGGGGCACTGCCTGGGATTTGGAGACGTCTATGGGGAGGAGACAGGGATGGACGCAACTTTTCCTGAGCTGTGACATCACGTTCAATGATTCTCTTATCCAAAAATCCTTTGTGCAAATGCTCCCCGAGGTCTCTGATTCAGTGATTCTGGGAATTCATGACACTGCGATTCTGTGATATTAAATGCCCATGTCTCTACAGTCCTGTGATCTGGTGATTCTCAGAACCTCTTGCCCAGCGACTATCAAATCCTCTGATTCACGCTATGCTGACCTGGCCCTTTTGGTTCCTGCCAAGCCCTGGCCACAACTTCCCCAAGGAACTGAGGGGAGGCTCCAAGTTCATTTTCTTTCTTTTTCTATTCAATCAAACAAGTGTTGGTGGGAGGGTCCCCTGCCTTCCCCCAAGGTCACTGGGGTGGGGCTAATCCAAGATGGGAAGAGCCAGGAGCAGGCTGGAGTAACTTGGAGTGTGTGTTCCCACATGTGCCAGTGTCAGGTGAAGGGCCGGCTCCTGCTGAGGCAGAGCCACGCTTTCAGAGGGGAACTGAGACCTGCTGCCTGACCTGCAGTGTGTCACCCACTTCTTCACCCCCACGTGTCTGGAAGTCATGCCCGAGCCTGGCCTCACTGTAGGAGCCCTCTAGAGACTTGAGCACTTGGGGAGAGAACTCAGGGGGCCTCGAGCCACAAGCAGGAGTGACCCATGGAGATCCATCATCTCCCCAGTTGACCATAGGCTTTAGGGACATGGAAGACTGGATTAGGTATGAGGGAACGTGGAGGATGGGGAGTGCCAGGGAACAGAGTCGAGGGCAAGGCCCAGGGCAGAGCGCTTCTACAGGGGAGGAAACGACAGTAGAAACTGGAGGCTCCTGAGGGTAAAGAGCTGGACTCAGTAAACCTGGCTCAATCCATCTCCATCCCTGACTCCCTGTGTGATCTTGGGCGTTCTCAACCTCTCTGGGGCGTCATGCCCCATTTAGAAATGAGAAGTCTGGATCAGGGGACCTCTGGAGGCCCCGTGGCTCTCAGGGTCCACGATCCCATGAGTTGGTCTTCCTTCCTCTCCTTCTCAGCCACCCTCTCGGCATCAGATCCTGGGGTGAGGCCCACTTGCCAGGTTGTGGCACAGTGCCTGGGAAGCTTGTTATTAGGTGCTAGTGGCTCTTCCCAGGACCTTGAGTGTCCCTCTCTGCCCTGCCAGCCTGGCCCTCTGTGTCCACAGGGGTCTTCCTGCATATGGAGGCTGCTTCTGAGACAGTCACAGGAGAAGAGGAGGCAAGCAGGAGGGGTCCCAGGCCTGTCTCCACTCAGAAGCCCCTCCCGGCCACTCCTTAGTCAACTCTGGGGCTTAGTGAGCTCCTCTGGGAAGAGGATGCAAAGGGGGACAACCACAGTCACTGCTGGCTGTGAGAGATGGGGGGAGGGTGCGATCCAGCATCCATCCATGCATTCCTTCATCCATCCAT
>NW_007731820.1:52057-55359 GCF_000696425.1 Galeopterus variegatus | reverse complement strand
CCATCCATGCATTCCTTCATCCATCCATGCATTCCTTCATCCATCCATGCATTCCTTCATCCATCCATGCATTCCTTCATCCATCCATGCATTCCTTCATCCATCCATGCATTCCTTCATCCATCCATGCATTCCTTCATCCATCCATGCATTCCTTCATCCATCCATGCATTCCTTCATCCATCCATGCATTCCTTCATCCATCCATGCATTCCTTCATCCATCCATGCATTCCTTCATCCATCCATGCATTCCTTCATCCATCCATGCATTCCTTCATCCATCCATGCATTCCTTCATCCATCCATGCATTCCTTCATCCATCCATGCATTCCTTCATCCATCCATGCATTCCTTCATCCATCCATGCATTCCTTCATCCATCCATGCATTCCTTCATCCATCCATGCATTCCTTCATCCATCCATGCATTCCTTCATCCATCCATGCATTCCTTCATCCATCCATGCATTCCTTCATCCATCCATGCATTCCTTCATCCATCCATGCATTCCTTCATCCATCCATTTGTTTGTTTATCAATCCATCCCTTCATCCATCCACTCATTCCTTTATCCATTCCTTCCTTCCTTCCTTCATCCATTTCTTTGCTCATCTATTTATTCGTTCGTTCAATCAGTAACCATCACTTAGCATGTATTAAGTGCTTGCTGTGTCTAAAGAGAGCACACCACTCCCGTGGATGGCTTTCTGCGCCCTAAGCCTGCTGTTATTCTTATTTATGCCTTGTTCATCTGTCCACGGTCTTTCTCCCCCACTACAATGTTCACTTCATACTGAGTTTATCTTATTCACCACTGGATCCCGAGTGCCTAATATCAGGCCTGACATTAATAGATGCTCAAAAGTATTTCTCCAACCTATGAATTTAATCTCCCTCCCCCAGAAACCCTGGGAATTAGGCATTATTAGCTTCAATTACAGATAGGGAAACGGGCTCAGAGGGACTTAGTGTCATGCCCAAGGCTTCACAGTTAGTAAGTGGTGACATGGGGGAGAAGCCGGGTTCGGGAGCCAGAGTCTCACCCTTTCTCGCTCCTTCTTTCCTGGCAANCCCTAAGCCTGCTGTTATTCTTATTTATGCCTTGTTCATCTGTCCACGGTCTTTCTCCCCCACTACAATGTTCACTTCATACTGAGTTTATCTTATTCACCACTGGATCTCGAGTGCCTAATATCAGGCCTGACATTAATAGATGCTCAAAAGTATTTCTCCAACCTATGAATTTAATCTCCCTCCCCCAGAAACCCTGGGAATTAGGCATTATTAGCTTCAATTACAGATAGGGAAACGGGCTCAGAGGGACTTAGTGTCATGCCCAAGGCTTCACAGTTAGTAAGTGGTGACATGGGGGAGAAGCCGGGTTCGGGAGCCAGAGTCTCACCCTTTCTCGCTCCTTCTTTCCTGGCAAGCAAAGAGCAGGCATAATAAATTCCAGCTGGGCAGTCGAGGTGGCTCCCTGGAGGAAAGGGGCGACTTCCCCCAGTAGGGGAGTAGGTAAGGACAGCTGGGCTGAGGAAACATTGTTGGCCAAGGCCAGGGGGACAGGATGCTGCAGCTGGCCTCTGAGGTGAGAAGAGGGGCAGTGCAGGATCCAGCCAAACCCTGCCAGCCTGCCCCAGGAGCCGGAGCAGTCCTCATTCCCTCTGCTATGTGCTGAGTGTGACTCATTCTTGTCGAAGCAACTGACAGCACATGTATCCTTAAGCACTTCCCACTTTAAGTGCCTTTTTCCTGGGTTGCTGCATTCAGGGGTACCTCTGCTGTGCAAAGCGCCCCCTCCCCCAAGGCTCTGCCGCTCCCCACCCCAGAGGAAGGGCCAGTTAAGCCAGGCCTGGAAGATGGCTGGACTGGGAGCCCCTGCACTGTCCTCACCCACCATGTGCCTGGACAAGCACCTCCCTTTCCTTTTCTTGGACTACAGAGTCCCCCTCAATAATCACAGTGGCTTCTGTAGCCCTTTGTCACAACACTCTGGTGGCCTCACCCAAAGCTGACACTCCTGCAGCATTTCACTGTGTGTGTGGTGTTTTTTCACATTGGACATCTCCTTTGATTGTCCCAATAATTGCATGGAAGAGGCTGGGCAAGGTTAATAGTGAATATTAACTCCTTTACCACAGATAAGGAAACTGAGGCTTGAGAGAGAGAAAGTCACAGCCCAAAGTCACTGAGTTGGGTCAATGGCAGGTCCTCGTCTGCAATCCCCACTCATCCCATCATGGTCACGGGGGCCAAGGGCAGGCAGGATGATGGTGACATGCTCTGAATTTACTCAGGGTCCCCATGAGGGTCCATCTCTGAGCTCCTCTCTCGTGCCACCCTCCCCCAGGGACTCATCCTGGCCGAGAAAGGCACAAGGCAAAGGGGTACCCCCAAATATGTTGGAAATTATTTTCCTCTTTCTCTTGTCTAAGCTCCACTTTTATGAGTGGGTTCATGCACACATAGGATGCCCGAAGGTTTCTGCACAAGTGGCTTGTCACTGGAGCCAGCCCTTGGTTCCCACACTGCAATCTGCTCCAGGGAGGAAAACTCGGGCTAACTTACAACCTGACCTCATTTTTGTGAGAGATTTAACCCAGAGAAGCTGAACATACCTGGAGCTGGGCATGGGAGCGTTCTCAGGTGGGGTTGGCATCTTGGTTTGGGCCTTTTGGAAGCGAGAAAGGCAAGCATGGTTCCTCCCAGGGCCGGGCTGAGCTCTGGTGCCACTCCTCGCAGTCACCCCGCAAGGCCCCATGTTCCTGGTGAGTTTGGCAAGGAAAAGTGAGTCGTCTGAAGATATAGTGCTAACAAGTGAAAAATCTGGGATCGCATACCAGTCCTGTGCAGACGTAAATCTGCTATGTCCACGCCAGCTGCTGTAGCCACTGACTTAAGAACCAGAGAGGAGGAGCGGTAACGACGCACCTGCAGGCAGCGGTGGGTCTTTGGGGGCTGGATTGCAGAGTCTGCCCTTAATCGAGGACCAGGCTTTTAGGAAGACACGTTCTCCTGGGGAAGCGAGAGAGCTCTGCACATACGCTCTTCCCAGCCCATCTCAAGTGCCCCTCACTCTCCTGGTAGAAGCTGGAGGTGTAGGTGAGCTTTCTTGGGGCCAGGCCATTTGCCTTGGCAGTGGCTTCTATAGGTAGAGACAGGTGTAACCACAATTTTGCCCCCTGAAGAATGACCTCTAAGCCACTGTCCTGGGTTGTATTGTGTTCCCCCCAAATTCCTATGTTAATGTCCTAAATCCCCAGTACCACAGAATGCAATCTTATTTGAAAATAGCGTT
>NW_007731820.1:46419-51555 GCF_000696425.1 Galeopterus variegatus | reverse complement strand
ACTGAGGGTTGCGATCCATTGCTGGTCACGAAAAAAAGACAAAAAAGGAAAAAAAAAAAAAAGAAAATAGCATTGTTGCAGATGTGATTAGTTAAGATGAGGTCATACTGGAGTAGGGTAGGCCCTTGTAAAAATAAATTTGGATGCAGACACACTCACAGGGAGAACACATACATGTGAATGTGAAGGCAGATGCATCTGTCAGCCAAGGAATGCCCGCAAAGGCCAGCAAACACCAGAACCTGGGGAGAGGCCTGGAGCAGCTTCCCCTCCCAGACTCAGACACAACCAGCCCTGCTGACACCTGGATGTCAGACTTCCGGCCCCCACAACTGTGAGACAATACGTTCTTGCCCATATAATCCAGTTAGTGGTACTTTGTTACGGTAGCTCGAGGAAATTAATATAGACCCCATGGAGGTCAAAGGATTTGTTCTAGAACTTTGGGCAAGTTATTTCACTTTCCAGCCTCCTTGCCTATAAGGTGGGGAATAACCTGTCCCCAGAGCTGTCAAGATCCAATGAGATAAAGAAGGCAGGAGAGTGGGAAGGGTGTGGAACTGGAGGTGATAATGCAGACTTGCATTTGCCCTGGACCTGCCACTTCTGAGCTCAGTGGCCTCATGCAAGGTACTTAATATTTACCTCCCAGGATGGTTTGGGGATGGGGGCGGTTAATTTGGTAGAAAGCACATTGAAAACCACAGAGCTGTCTGGAGGTTCGCAGCAGCACCGGTAACAGTAGACCCTCGCGGCTGTCCAAGTGGGAAGGACGACCGTCACGAGCAGTGTTGGCCGCAGGAGCTGAGGAAGGCTTGGGGCTGATGTCTGACCTGCTCTGATGGACATGCGAATGCTCGTCTGGAGGTTCGCAGCAGCACCGGTAACAGTAGACCCTCGCGGCTGTCCAAGTGGGAAGGATGACCGTCACGAGCAGTGTTGGCCGCAGGAGCTGAGGAAGGCTTGGGGCTGATGTCTGACCTGCTCTGATGGACATGTGAATGCTTGAGACAGGGTCTGGGGACAGTGGAGGGTGGGGAGATGTGGACTGGGACCTGGAGGGAGTGTACTCTGGTTTGGGAGACTGTGAAATGTGGTGACATCGCCTTGTTTGGGTGATGTCTAAGCTGGGAGCTAGGCTCCAAGGAGGGACGGCAGGGAGGAGGGACGGCAGCAGTGGCTGAGCCTCAGTGAGATTCTGTCCGGTGCTGGGCTTGTGCTGGGGAACAGGACCTCGTTCTGACATCTGTCCAGCTAACTTCCCCTGGAAAAGCAGCTGGCCTTGTATGAGTCTTGCAGTGTAAGACAGCAAAGGAACAAGGCAGGGAGGGGCAAGCCCCCGCCTGGGCGACTTTAAGGGAAGCAATCCAGGTTTGAAAAGCCACGAGGTCACCCCAATGGCCAAGAGTAGGCTTGTGTGTCTTGGCTTCCCCTCACTTCTCTTTTTCCTTCTTATGCCTCTTGGTTTTCTCCTTTTTCTCTAAGGCCTGTCCCCAAGGGATGGAAATTTTCACAATTCACGGGCCTACTGTGTGTCAGGTCTGAGGACAGACGGGACCACTGCAGACACTGACTCACTGAATTCTCTCCATGACCCCAGTGCGCCCAGGAGGAAAGGAAGCTGGTGGGCGTGGGGGACTTCCCCAGTGGCACAAGGACAGCAGTGCGCTGACCACTGGTGTGAGGACTAGGTGGGAACTCACTAAATCAAAGGGACACAGGGAGGGGACAGCAGAGGCTCAAAGATGATGGCACTTGCCACTTCTCCAGCCAGAGGCTCAGGGCTCCCGGCCTCTGTTCTGGCAGCTGAAATACTTCAAAGGCCCCTCTTTTGGCCTCTGCTCCCACTTGCTACTTTAAAAAGAAATCTAGAATAAAAAGGAAGAAAGTTTCTATTTTTTATGAGACACCGATGAAATGGAGGATTTTAAATTATTAAAATCCAGAAATAAATTATTTATCCAGGTCAGATATAAAACCGTCTTTCATTTATGAACATTAACCCCAGCAGTGCACTATCACGAATTTGCTTGTACCATGGCAAATTGTTTACTCCCTCTGGACCTCAGTGTTCTCAACTGTAAAATGGGTGAGGGACTGGCCAGGGGGGTTGGACTAGATGGTCTCTAAGGGCTGCCGGGGTCTGGAGGAGCCCAAAGACCCAGCTGTAGCTTCTGGGAGGAAGCCTTCCCAGATTCCCTGTGTGCTTACACAGTGTTCTCCACCTTCCCTGTCAAAGCTCTTACCCCTCCAAATCCTCTTCGTCTACACACCTGTCTCCCCACCAGACTATGAGCTCCTTGAGCTCCGGACCGAGTTAGCTGAATCTCCACAACCGCAGGGCCCAGCACGGTGCCTGGCGTTGAGTCCCAGTAAGTGTTCGTTGGATGAATGAGCGAGTAAGTGAGTGTTTGAGCAGATGTGGCTCTGTCACCCCATGGGCCTAGACCCAGGAAGCTGTCCCTAAATTCAGGTGGCTGTAGATCCCTTGTATTTCTGAGATTGTTTTCCACTGAGGACTCAGCTTGGGAGGGAAGACATCAGGTTGCCATGGCAACAGATTTTTTCTGCTGGAGCAAAGCTTTCTACAGAAACCTCAAGAGACACCAGCCAGCGTGGGGCACACCGTCTCCTCCTCCACGTTGCTGCTGCTGCTGGCCGCCTCTGCGGGCTCTTGCTGGCTTTATCGAGGCTGCCCTATTTAAAGCTGCTCCTGAGGCCCTGCCAGCCCAAGCCTCACGTTGCCCCTGGTAAGGCAGGGTGCCCCAGCCCGTGTGTCCTCTCCCATGTCTCTGGTCACAGCCTTGGGCCGTCAGCACCTGGAGGAGTCAAGCCCAGAGGTGGGAAGTTGTAGGTGCCCACTCCCTGCCCGGACTGGCTTCCTCTGCCACCAGCCAGCTGCCTTCTTCCCTCTTCTCATGTCCACAGGGCCCAGGGGCCAGTGGGCCTCACTGGAGAAGCTGAGAAGAGAGGGCTTCCCTGAAGAAGGGCAAGGTCTCAGTCCTCAGACCCTGCCAGCCCCAAACCCACAGCCCTTGGGTCCCTCTGGAGTCCAGCTGGGGCCCTGGAGTGAGAGGCCCTAGTGACAAAGCTCAGAGAGGCCTCGTGGCTTTCCCTAGGACCCACAGCTAGTGAGTGGCAGAGGGAAGATTGGAGCCCCGGTCTCTGTGGTGATGAGGCCCAGCCTCTATCCACTATCCTTCCAGGCTAGACCCCACCTTCCACTGCTCGGAAATGGGGACAGACAGCTCCCTCTGGAAGCACAGCCAGAGTGTCCGGGTGTGCACGACACCACGTGGGCGCTGAGGGGGCCAAGGGTCCAGCCCATGCATGGTACTGCCCAGGTGTGGGTTGCAGAGCTCCCTCAGCCCTCAAGACCAGCAGGTGGGGAAACAGCCCTCAGAGAGGTTGCATGTCCTTGCCCAAGTGCACAGTGGCAGCACAGGAAGCTGAGTCACATCTGTCAGGCTGTGCCACCCGGGCTGTCTGTTCACATCCCTGGGCTCAAGGCGCTCACCATCTTGTTGAAGATGGTCAAGGAGGGAACAGGGCAGTTGAAGGGGCTGAGTGGCTGGTGGGGGCACAGGCCTGGGGCAGGGAGAGCCCCCTGGTGCAGTACAAACTACCCCAGATGGATGGAAGGGCCCTGACTGCTGGGCTACATGGGAAGGTGGAGGCGGGAGAAGCAGTGAGCTTGGTGACCAAGAGCAGGGACTCTGAGACCTGCCAGAGGAGAGCTGAATCCCAGCTCCACCCCTTCCCAGGGCTGAGTTTGAACTTGGGACAGCTTCCCCCCAACCCCCCGAACCTCAGTTTCTTCACCTGTAAAATGGGGATAACATTAACTGACTCCTCCTGGCTTGTTATGATGATACATGAGTCAGGATGCATGTGAAGGGTGCTCAGGAGAGGTCCTCATTTTTCTCTGTTTTGGATCCCACATAGCTCCTGAGCTGCTGCTGCTGCACTGGTCTCGTTGTATCCTCTACGCTGCACTGAGTAGGTGCACGTAGAAGCTGTTTGAATGGGCCGAGGACTGGCGCTCACCTGAGCTGCCGTGTATTCTGCTGCTTGCATGCTCTTCTCCCACCTACTCGCTGGTGAGAGGCCCCTTTCTTGTTCTCTGCTTATCCCACGGAACTGCACGTTGTAGGCACTCAATGTCAGGTTGGATCTGTTGAGAGCCATTCGACCTTCTCAGCAGCTCTGGAGGCAAGAAGGTCAGGTTCTCCCTCCCATGTTACAGAGGTGAAGACTAAGGTTCAGAAACACCAGGCAGGTTGCTCACAGTCCAGAGTCAGTGGGCAGGCCCTGGCATTCCGATCTAGTATTTGCCTCTAATCCCGGTGGTTTTCATGCCACTGGACTGCAGCGGAGGCACGAGTGGAAAAGAAAGAGGAGGTGAGGGGAGCTAGAGGCGGGGGCCTCTGCCAGATCCGCTGCATCGATGCTCTCCCCAGGCCAGCTCTCGCCTGCAGCTCCCAGGCCTCTGCTCGCCCTGCCTGAGGGCTCAGCTCAGGTGCCAGTAGGGGAGGGAGCGGGGGTGGGGTGGCACTGCAGGGAGAGACAGAGGCCCCATAGTCTGGCTTTGTGGTGCCAGCCAGGGACCAGTTCACAAGCTTGTGACTTCATGCCCAGGCCTGTGACACAGGCAGCTAGTCCTGTCATCCCAGAGCCCCCAGGCCCCCACCCCGAGCCCCACCCCAGGAGCCCACCTCCCAACCCAGAGCCTCCCAAGCCCCATGCCCCCCAAGATCTGTGGGTCTGTGGTGTTCTGCAGCCCACTCGGAGCCTGCTTTCCTGCATTGCATCTCCAGCTCTCATCTCCATGGCAACATCCACCACCCCCGCACAGGACCACAATGCTCAGCTAACCCCAGGCCTGTCCCCTGCTCTCTGGCTGCCCATTTGGGTGTGGGAGGGGCACCCACGCACCTGCTCAGGCTAAGGTCAGAGCCCATTCATGTACCTGCCCCCAGAATTCCTCGAAGTGGCAACTGGCTAAATACTTAGTTCTCTTGATGCGGCATCTCCTCTCATCTTCATGACAGCCCTGTGGGTCCTAAGTCATCATCCCCAGCTGATAAGGAGAGACAGTGCAAAGGAGTACAGTCACAGGGGATACTGTCAAGGGGA
>NW_007731820.1:14569-45419 GCF_000696425.1 Galeopterus variegatus | reverse complement strand
AGATCTGTGGGTCTGTGGTGTTCTGCAGCCCACTCGGAGCCTGCTTTCCTGCATTGCATCTCCAGCTCTCATCTCCATGGCAACATCCACCACCCCCGCACAGGACCACAATGCTCAGCTAACCCCAGGCCTGTCCCCTGCTCTCTGGCTGCCCATTTGGGTGTGGGAGGGGCACCCACGCACCTGCTCAGGCTAAGGTCAGAGCCCATTCATGTACCTGCCCCCAGAATTCCTCGAAGTGGCAACTGGCTAAATACTTAGTTCTCTTGATGCGGCATCTCCTCTCATCTTCATGACAGCCCTGTGGGTCCTAAGTCATCATCCCCAGCTGATAAGGAGAGACAGTGCAAAGGAGTACAGTCACAGGGGATACTGTCAAGGGGATACTGGCCCCCAAGCCTTGCTCTTCTCTCACCTGCTACCTGCAGGGCTCTGGCCACCCAGTTCTGGGGCCGGACTGGGCCCTCTGTGCTGCCTGCCACTGCCCAGCCAGGACCTGGGGCCAGGGAGGGGTGACCAGTGATAACGGGCTCCAGCCAGCTCTGCTGGGAGACCCATCCTCACCCTTTGCTGCCAACAGGGCCATATATCAAAGAGGAAAGAGAAGGGAAAGAGAAGACGCCAAGCTGTTAGCCTCCTCCAGGCTGGCAAGTAATAAATAATACATCGAGTTCTGTGATCAAGGTACTCATTGGGACTCAGGCTAAGGCTTACAGGGGGATGCAGAAAGGAGAAGCCTCAGAGCTGGATACAAGGAGTGGGAAGGGGTAGGGAGAGGCACAGGGACCAGGGCCTCAGAGACCAGCTGAGGAACATGAGGCGTGTGCACCCATGAGTGTGTGCATGTGTGTGCATTCACACACACGCAAAGGGGAATTAGGTCCAACTCACTAAAAAATACCTTCAGCAATGTCAGAACTACAACTGAGGCATGACCCTTTGTTGGGACCCTTCCCTAGGGGATGGAGGAGCCACAGACAAGGGAGGCCAGAGGAGGAGGTAACATGGAAGCAGCTCATGGAGGTGGGGGTGGCTCGCAGGGTGCACGCGCTGGAGGAGAGAATTCCAGGCTGAAGGGTAGTGTAAGAAAAGGCCTGGAGCAGATCACACAAGGGCCCTGGGGCTGATGGGTGGCTGGGGCAGGTGGGCATATGCCCCTGGACTCCCATGCACAGTGCTCTAGAGCGGGCTTTTCTGACTTCCCCACACAGGCTGCTCAGTGGGCAGCTGCCTGAGTCTCTGCAGCTCTAACAAGCTCCCAGGTGATGCTGATGCCACCCGTCTGCAGACCACACTCTGAGCTGCAAGAGTGTGGGCTGAGCTGTCAGACTGACTGGGTTTGAACTTAGATCTGCCCCTTATTAGCTGTACTGCTGGGCAAGTAATTTGCCACCTCCACACGCCTCAGTTTCCTTGCCTGTAAAATGGAGATAATAATAATCGTACCCACTTCAAGGGAGTAGTGAGGATGAAGAAGTTAATACATGTAAAAGCACTTAGATCAGTGTTTGATAAATGTGTTATTATTCTAAAAGGCTAGGTTGCAGAATGTGTGCTTTTTTGCTGAGGATAATGGTTGCTGCTGAGTTTTAAGCAGGGGAGTGATGTGACCAAAGCCTCATTTAAAAAGAATTTCTGTGGATAATGTCGGGAAATGAGAGGGAGGTGGAGGGCAAGCCTGGAGGGGGAGAGCTGAGTCAGGGTCCTGTTTCAGGAGCAGGAGGAACAGGAAGCCTGGGTGATGGTGGCAGGGACAGAAGAGAGGAGAGGGAGGTGGGACAGGCATTCCCGGGGTAAATCAAACTGGAGCCGGTCACAGCTGTCCTGCAGCTCTACACCACATCGGGAAGCTTCTGGGCTGCTGCTTTGCTGTGCTGCTGTGCCTGGCCCCAAGCAGATCCCTGGAGCTCTGTGGGGCCCTGCCTCTTCCCAGTTCTCAGCCCCCTGGGCCAGAGGTCTGCAGGCCGGCCCTGCTCAGCTCACCTGCCAGGGGCTTCCTAGACTTCCTCAGACTGAGCCTCAAGCCTCGGCATGTGCTGAAGGGAAGAAAGCCAACTCCGGGCTTCCTCTGCAGTACATTCGTGTGTGAGCATGTGCATGTGTGTGTATGCGTGTGAGGGCATGTGTGTATGTGCAGGTGTAAAGGTGCATGCACACACAGGGGTGTACATGTGATGGCACATGCACGTGTGTGCAAGGGTGTGGATGTGAGTGTGTATGTGTGAGGGCGTGTGCATGCATGTGTGAGGACATTTGCGTGTGTGTATGTGTGCTGTGCACACACGAGTGTGTACATGTAGGGGACATGCATACATGTGAGGGTGTGCACATGTGAGGGTTGCATGTGAGATGTGCACACACAAGGGTATGCATGTGTGTGAGGACATGTGAGCCTGCAGGCCCATGGTTTGGGTGAAGAACAAGAAAAGCTGTTGAGGGGTTCAGGTGGAGACTGGAGGGAAAGAATTAGGTAAACCCATTGTGTGTGAGGGGATGGAATTAATGAGTTCATTGTCTCACAATTGCACCAAGTGCCTGCTGTGTGCTGCATTGGAAAGTGACCTGAGTGCTGACCTTGCCCTCCTGGGAAGCACAGCATGGCAGGGAAGACCTTGCACCCACAAGAACACCACCAAGTGCCACAGAGAGGGCTTCCCAGACTCCCCTGTGCCCAGGACTCGCCTGGGATCCTGTTAAAATGCAGATCGTGGTTCAGCACGTCTGGGCTTTTCCAACGAGCTCCAGGTGACGCCCATGCTGCTGGTCCACAGACACTCTGAGGAGGAGGCTGCTGGTGTTCAGAAGAGGCTTCGTTTCTAGGAAATTCCTTCCCCCTCCGTCTATGGACTTTGAACCAAGAGATTCCAGTTCATGATGCAGCCCTGTAGGGAAAGTGAAGGTAAATGATTAGGGCCCCTCACATGTTCAGAATCTTGCCAAGCATTTGGTGTAAATATGCACGTGCATCCAAGTGTTCCTTGGTTATTGTGTGATGTAATTGCACATGTGCACCCAGGTGTTCTTTGGTTGTCTGACTCCACCCAGGTGCTCCTGGGTTATCAGACTTAAGTATAGTGAAGGTAAATGATTAGGGCCCCTCACATGTTCAGAATCTTGCCAAGCATTTGGTGTAAACATGCACGTGCATCCAAGTGTTCCTTGGTTATTGTGTGATGTAATTGCACATGTGCACCCAAGTGTTCTTTGGTTGTCTGACTCCACCCAGGTGCTCCTGGGTTATCAGACTTAAGTATAAAGGATGAGCAGCTCTGATCCACAGTGCCCCCTGCCCCGGGATGACCCCAAGAGAGACACGGGGAGGCCGCAAGTCTGAGCTCGTGTCATCTTCCAGTGGCTCCCAGGATCTTTCCTAGCTCGTGACCTGTATGTGAGGGGTCTGGTGACCCGGTCTGTACAACGGGTTTGAAGGATGTGAGCCCTAGCCTGACAAGCCTATTATATGACCTACTACCAGGAAAGGGCCACAACCCCCTTCTTTGGGGACACACTTGCCTGAATGTCCTCCCCACCAGGTTATCACCCGAGATGGGGATGGTGGGAGAAGGCCACACACTCTGCTCCTGGCCCATCAGCGAGGACAGCTGCCATGCCACATGAGGGCACAGTCCTTCACCTCAGAAAATACCCCTTTGCCACTTCAGCTGAGGGGAGGTCCTCATCCCCAATACCTGGAATGGCTTCCTAAATGAGGGACTATTTGGGAAGGAGGAGCCCAAGCCAAACTTTTATTCCAGGGATTGAAAATGCATGTGTTAAGGGGTCATTTTTCAGTCTGTGGAAGGTGGGGGAAAATACCCACTCACACCACCCCCAGGATGATGGCACCTCTGTCCAGGAACCCTCTGCTAAACCCACCCAACGTATGGCCACCCCACCTGTTAGAACTTTTCTGATCAGGTGGCTGCCTGCTTCCCAGGAAACCCCGTCCACCAGCAGATACCTGTTAGAAGTAAGTGGCCTGACAGAATTTGCATCAGGGCATCTTCCACCTGTTGGTCCTAGTTCTGACATCGGTTCCTGCATGCCCCACCTGACAAATACCATGCTTTTCTGCCAAGTCTCCTCCCCTTCTCCCAAAATATCCCTAATTCTTTCAACCCTTGAGTGCAGGGCTGCATGGTTTCTGGGTCCTTCACTGTCCAGGGGACTTCCATCACGCCAAAACTGTGACGCCCGAATGCAGTCTCCCTCCCGGTTTGGAGCCTGATTCTTCTGCCGCCTGTTTATCAAACTTTTGAGTCAACTGTAAAGCAAGATTTCGGACCTTCTGCCTGTTCACTTGCCTAGTAGCTTCTCAGCTGTGATTAGTACAGATGCCAGCTCAAGGTAAAGAGGGGTTTATTATCATGATAAAGGACTCTCTGAACAAGGGGGCAGAAATGGGACTAGGCTTCAAAAACAAAAAAACCCCCAGGATTCTTATTGCCTCTCTCCTTTCTTGCATCTCTCCCAACTAGTTCTCTCTGCTTCAGGTTCACAAGACAAAATGTAGCCACAGTATCTTCCAAGCTGATATGCCATACTCGAGCCACCTGCAGATATTTGGAATCTGAAAGTCCCAGTTCCAAAATCTTTGGGAAGTTGCTCTGGGCCAGCTCGGGTCTCCTGCCCAGGTTGCATCTATAGCCATGTAGGGAAAACATAGGAAAATGGTCAGGGCCCCTCAGATATTCAGAATCTTGCCGAGCATTTGATGTAAATATGCACGTGCACCCAGGTGTTCCTTGGCTATTCTTTGATGTAGGTGTGCGTGGGCACCCAGGTGTCCTGGGTTATGGACTTAAGTATAAAGGACGAGTGGCTCTGATCCACAGTGCCGCCCCCCTACCCCTGGGGAGCCCACAGGGAGGCTACTACTGGTGCTGGAGGCTGTTGCTACCATAAGCCCCCAGGACTCTCCGGGAGGCCACCGCCGCTGTTGTTGGAGGCTGCTGTAAGCTGCTGCTGCTGAGGACTGAGCTCATGTCGTCTGCCAATGGCTCCCAGGATCTTTCCCCCTTACCTAGAATGGATCTGCGTGTGAGGGGTCTGCTCACCCAGTCTGTACAATGGGTTTGAAGGGTCTGAGTCCTAGCCCTGACAATACAAATGGAAACTTAGTATAACTAAAGTAATGAAGCATCTTGTCTTTTAGTTATGGATTGCTTTAATACTACAATGGCCCTAACCTGGCAAGCCACCTGCTGGGGCTGGGCAGGATGGCACTATGGTCATGGCTGTTGATTGAAACCCTACGTGGATGGGGTGGGGCTAAGGAGAAGGTCCCAAAAAGGGGCTGCTGGGTAAAGTCCTGGAATCATGATTCCATTGTCCAAACAACTCATTATCCTTTCCTGTTTTGTCTTCTATAAATTTGAGTGGTCTGCAGGCTACACCTTTATCTTGGCTATTGACAAAGACGTTGAGCAGAGCTAAGGAGAGAACTTCCACCCACCTCTCAACATTTCCCTCCACGGCGACATTTCTCTGCTAAGGAAAGCATTTGGTAATTAATTGGATACAGAGCCCTGCTCAGTGGGATAGTATACAGCCATTACTTACAAACAACATTGCAGAACTTATATGGGGCTATGGAAAATGCTTAGCATCTATCAAGTGAGAAAGTGATATACAAAATTAAATCATGCATATAAAGAAAAAGGAGAAATAGTTTAAAGGGTATCATTGGCTATATGTGGGTAGAATTCTGAAAGAAAGCTGCTTAGTGGTTTTGGCTAGTCTGGACACCATAACCTTGACTCCAAGAATCATGAATAGCCACCCATGCAGAGACGTCTCTAGCGACATCTTTGAGGATTCATTGAGAATGACTGAACCCAGACTCCAAGAGGAGACATAGGTAGAGTCTGTTCACCAGTTAACTTGGCCATGAATTTCAGGAATGTAACAGTGAGTTATCAATTCCTGCTTTTTCTCCTAAAGCACCCAGTACAACTGTCACCATGGTGGCGAAGCGGGTATTTTCTGTTCTATCTACAGTCCTGTTCTGATCACAGATCTTACTCTCCTTTCCTGGGGGTGTTTCTCCTTAGGTCAAGGATGCCAGCTAGCCCATAGGGTCTCTTTGTGACTTAGAAGGGGGCCCTTCTGGGCAGACACAGCCCCATGGGCGCACAGTGTGGTAAGAGGCAGGCTGGATTCTAGCCCCGACTCATCCCCTCAGCTGAATGCCTTTGTGCAATGGACAACCTGCACAGGTGTATGTGCTATCCCTACTGATGGGGAAAAAATAGGAAAATGGTCAGGGCCCCTCAGATGTTCAGAATCTTGCTGAGCATTTGCTGTAAATATCCTCAGATGTTCCTTGTTACTAAATGTAATTGCGTATGGACACCCAGGTGTCCAGGGTTGTGGACTTAAGTATAAAAGACCAACAGCTCTGCTCCACAGTGCTTCTCAGAACTCTCAGAGGGGCCACTAGGACAGTTGCTCCTAGATCTGAATAAAACCCATTCATTTTTCTATACCCACAGCTCCCAGAACCTTTTTTTCCTATTACCTAGCTCACAGACCTGCATGTGGAGGGTTTGTAACCCAATCTGTGCAACAGACTCGAGGGGTCTGTAAGCCCTAGCTTTATACTTGCCCGTGGACATGTTCAGGAAACCTAGAAAATGCCTGATGCTGGCACAAAGCACAGCCCTTTAGTCCAGGTTCTTCTCCAGGTGATTGCTTTTGAGCCTGTCTTCCCTGGTAAGGTAACAGCTCTGCTCCACGGTGCTTCTCAGAACTCAGAGGGGCCACTAGGATAGTTGCTCCTAGATATGAATAAAACCCATTCATTTTTCTATACCCACAGCTCCCAGAACCTTTTTTTCCTATTGCCTAGCTCACAGACCTGCATGTGGAGGGTTTGTAACCCAATCTGTGCAACAGACTCGAGGGGTCTGTAAGCCCTAGCTTTATACTTGCCCGTGGACATGTTCAGGAAACCTAGAAAATGCCTGATGCTGGCACAAAGCACAGCCCTTTAGTCCAGGTTCTTCTCCAGGTGATTGCTTTTGAGCCTGTCTTCCCTGGTAAGCCCTCGGTCTTTACCTGGGGGAAGGACTGTCTGCTGTTGCAGGCCTTGGGCTGCTGCTCTCTAGCGTGAGGGCCCAGTTGGCAAGGCAGTGACTGCGTGTCCGAGGGCATCCTTTCCCCTGTCCCCACACTACTTGCCTCCCACCTGGCCCTAGTAGGTCCTCAACAATTGAGTTGAACTGAATTTACACTAGAGGTCTGAGACAGCCTCGCTGAACAGGAGTCATGCAGACCCCTGAAGACTACAAGCCTTTTTTTCCCCAAGTGTGAAGTAAAATCCTAAAACTTAAATGTTCCTTCTTGCTCTCCTAGATGGACTAAAATGCTTTGTGGAGATGGGCCCAGGGGCCCTCCACCCACCCCAGAATATCCTATCAGTTGGGTTTCTATGCTCAGAGCACACTGCGGAGATACCCCCTCCTCACTTTCTGGAAACATCCTAGGTTCTCTCTCTGGTGCATTGTTCCTCAGAGTGATAATTCTAGAAACTCATTCCTTTGCCTTTGGCAATAACAACCCAATTCCCAGGACTCCAAATGGAAAAGAACAGCCTAATTTCCAGACTTTTAAGGTGGGTGGGGAGCCAGACAGAATCATCTCAGCTCTGGACTGTGGCGATTTTGTCTACATCAGACCAAGTGCATCAAAGCCCAAATGAATGCTTGAAGCATTATTAGAATTCAGATGGCCCCATCAGCACAATTCTCTGAGCTATGAAATTAGGAGAAAAAAAAAAGGCAGGTTGTACTCTGTGCAAAAGCTGGACCAGGGAGCCACTGAGATGAATTACAGCTGGCGTCTCCAATATCTGAGAGTCCCCAGGAAGTGCTCTCGGGGAAGCATAAGCCGGGCTCGCCCAGAACAACTAAAGATCTGCTCCATTCCACTGTGCAAACAAAATTAATGCTGCTTACCAAAGGCCTTCCTTGCCAGTAGAAAGTTGGATTTCCATTAGTCACCAAGGGCCGTTGTGCCTGGATGCAAACAGCCTTGCTGAGCTGGTGCAATGTCTGACTGGAGGTTTTGGGGAGCAGACTGCCCATGCTCCTATATTTAACAAGCATCAGAGCTTTCTCTTTTGGCTCCAAGGCTAAGCTCATTATCCAAGGAACAAATGGAGTATGAAAGCTGCACCCGCACCGCCAGAGCCCATTAAGAATGTGCTATGAGACAAAGTTGGTGCATTGTTAGGGTGTGGAGAGGAGACGCCTGGAAGCAGAGGCAGGGAAGGGAGGGCTGGTTGCTGTCCCCAGCACCTGTTAAATGGCTCACACAGTGATTTTCTGCAGCCCACAATTACACCACTCACCTTTCCCATCACCTGATGCTCAGCCTGAAAATGAGCTACCTTGTAGACAGGATCCCCCAAGGGGCCCCTGTTAAACACCCTACACCTGCACATCATTCTTATTTAGAGGCAGGGGAGTCAGTGCCTTTGATCTAGCTCCCAATCAAAATAAATGCCTAATTGTTTTCTGCTTTTGTCCCTTTACTCTTTAAACAGAAGCAAGAACTACTTGACGTCTTCTTAATTCGTGTACCTCAAACTCAATCAAACTTCACTGATTCTCCCTCCCACAATGTCCCTCCCTCCTGTGTTCTCTCTCCCAAAGCCAGAAGCTGCAGAGTCACCGTAAGCTCCTGCCTCCACCTCAGTGGTTCTCCAGCCTGGCTGCACATCAGCATCACCCAGGTCCCTTTACAGGTTACCTGTGTCTGGTCTTGTGCACCCCCCAGCCAATTCAATAAGACTCTGAGAATTGGGCCTGGCACCCAAACCCTCCCTCCAGGCAATTCTCTACTTCACTCAGCCACTTGGGCACCAGGTTGTGTAGGTGTCACCTCCTCCCTCCTACAGCTGCCTGCTGCAGACCATTCGCACTTTTCACCTGGATCACGACAATAGCCTAACTGTCCCCCGCTGCAAGCACGCCCTGCTGCCATCCTTCCTCTACTTGCTGCCAGAATGATTCTTCTCACATGCAGCACAGATCTCGTTGCTGTCTTCTTCTTTCCTTCATCCCCCCCTTCTCTCCCACCTTCTCCTCTCCAACCCCCACTCCCGTTTTCTAAGCATCTGCTGTGACCAGGCACTTTTCTAGGTCTAGAGGTCTATAGGGTTGAGTGAAAAGATGTCACAGTCTCTGCTCTCTTGGAGACTGTTAATATTTGCTCGGGGGATATGCTCAGATAACAAGCTACAGCATTAATTGTTTAACAGCAACTGCGGTTCGTGCGGGAGAGAGGCCATAAAAGATAGCATGAGAATGTTGTCCCTGCTGAAGATCTTCCAGTGGGAGGATAATGATGTGCTGATGTACGTTCATTGTTGTAACAAACTTACAGTTCTGGCGGGGACAGGGGGTATATGGGAACACTGTACTTTCTGCTCAATTTTGCTATGAACCTAAAACTGCTTTACAAAAATAAAGCCTATTTTTAAAAAATCTCCCAGTGGCTGGGCACAGAAGACCCTTGGCAGAGGGCTAGGCTCAGCTTGCCCACTCCACCTGTGCTGCCTGATGTCTGTCTCCCCAAGCCACTCCTTTTTGAGTACCCAATGCTCTCATGTCCTCATACCCTCAAATGCTTCTCTTTGCTGCCTGCAACTTCCTTTCCTTCACTTGGCTAACTCTCCTCCTTTAAGATAACTCAGATGTCACCAGATAACTCCAGGAATCCTTCCCTGATAGACCCAGGCTGGATGCGGTGTCCCTCCTCTGTGCTCCCGGACCTCCTCCTGCCTGCCATTGTCATTGCACTTACCTTATCACATTGTAGCTGTTTGTTATGTATCTTCCACCACCAACAACCTCCCACTGGATTGGGAGTAACCTAGAACAGGGACAGATAGCTTTTGTCTGTGCTCCTAGCACAATTATTGAAACACATTCAACCTTCAGTAAATAAGTGGATGCAAAATAAAGCTAACAGTATCTGGTTAGTAGAAACACTGAGAAAATTCTACGGAATGGAAAAATACATATATGTATATGTTTATCTATATGAAGATGATGCTGGTGGAGAAGGTCTGGGGAGGCCTGGAGCAGGCCTCAACCCAGCCCATCCTCTTACCAGGTTCTTGACTCCACCACAGGAAATAATTCAAGCAGAGTCACAGTAGAAAGTGAGGACAGGTTTAATGTAATGAATAAGAGATACAGATTTCACAGAGAGAGTGTGGCCTTGCTCCAGAGGCTGAGCAGGACCCACACCAAGTTTAATACAAAAGTAAGAAATACACACTTAAAGTTTAGTGCAGAGTGCAGGCTGGCTCAAGAGAGTGAGCAGCTACTTGCTGAAAGTAAGTGATACAAAAACAAAGAAATACTCCACAGGCAGAGTGCAGGCTGGCTCTGGAAGAGTGAGCAGCAGCCCTGCCTTGGGTCGGGATTTAGCTTTTACAGTTTCGCTGTGTGATGCATGTTCATGATATCTACTGAATATTCAACTAAGGGTGGTTCCCTGTTATGTAACATAGTCTTGCACATGTTCAGTTGGTCTCCTTTTAGGGCATGTTCATTGGTCAAATTCTACCACAGGTACTGAACATATTCAAGAATGTTCTATGTTCTTTAACACCTCTAGTGAAAGGTTATTCAAAGGATAAACTCCCTTCCACTGAGCATGCACAGTCACAGGGGTTATATAAGCCTGTACAAATTCCTTTTACTGAACATGCTCAGCTACTTGATTTGCATAAATCTGCCTCTTGTGGTCTCAATTTCCCCAGTGTCGGTGCCAAAAATAGGTCCAAGCAACAGTAACTCTCTATCTGACAGCCTAGAGGATGAGCTTAAGACCTTAGGGTGTGGCTTGAAACCCAGAGATGTGTCCTGAAACCCAAACCAAGAGAAACTGAGCACCTCCTATCTCAAAGTACTTCAAAAACTTTATGGAAAGATTTGTATTATATTTTAATTAATTCTTTCCATGAACTTTTTGAAGACACCTCATGTATGTATATGTGTGTGTGTGTATCCCTGAGTTTTTACTAAAGTTCTAGAGATTTTAAGAATGAGCCTCCTGGCTCCTTGTGCCCTTAAAAAGGGATGCAGTAAGTCAAACCTTGACAACCTCTTAACCATGTTGTGGAGAAGTTAATGCAACAGAAGAGAGTAACATTTATAGTCTAATAATCTTTGTGACATGGATCTCATATTGATAAAAGCTGTATTTGTGATAAGTAAATAACGGTTATTAAAAATCCAATTTAAGTGCTCTGGATGGCATGCTCCCTGTTTTCAAAGCCCCTGTTGATGTAAAGGAACCCCTAGAATAGGGGCTGAACAGTCCTACACTCCTGGCTGAGTCCCGTCCTCAGTCCCTAACATGGAGGTAAGAGTCATAGTCCTCACAGGGACATCAGATGAGACCGCATGTATGAAAGCACTTTGTAAGCAGTAGGTGATAAACAAATGCTAAATGTCATTTATGAAATCCCATTTTAAAGCAAATAAGTAAGCACACAGCTTTTGTGTGAATACCCATGTTTAGCCAGAGTTGTAGCTTGCAGCTAGGAACACCTGTTACCTCAGACAGCAGGATAAAGTGCAGTTCAATGCCTGCCCTCAAAGAACTCTTATGAGGTCCCAAAGCCACAATGTCAAGGGGTAAATTTAATCAGACTAATCTCTAAGGTCCAAAGGATGTGAGCCAAGTGACCCACCTGAGGTCACAGAAGTTGCTGGAGGGACATGGGACAGTCCGAGTAGGGCCACCAAGTGAAGCATTTAGCCTGTGTCTGGCTGGACAATGTTAAAATGGGACACAATGGAAAAGGCACAGTCATGGGGACCAGGCCAATGTGAGCATGAGCCCTGACTCCATCCTCTGCCATGAACCAGCTCCGTGGCCACAGGCAGGTGGTGTACCCTCAGTCTCCTCATCTGTGACACGGACAGAGTGATACTGTCTACTCTGCGAGGCTACTTGTGGATGAAATGAGGGAATGGGTGGGGAACACCTGCCATCCATGGCACTCCACATAGCACGTCCCTGTCCTTCTGGCCCAGCCTGAGCTGGGGCGGGGTCGTGAAGGGCAGCCACGGTTGAGCTGGGCTTTCAGCAGTGTAGCACAGCCCTGCATCTCCCAGCCCATCGAAAGAAAATCTGTGGTTATTGCCTTCTTGAAGATTTTAGCTATCCTCCCAAGCAGTTGTTCCAAACCTACTTCTCATTCTGCTGATTTAGGAGATGCTGAGAATCGGTCGCTATGGTTTCTTCATTTTCTCCTGACAGCTTAGGAATTATTCTCCCCATCGTGTCCCAGGGGAGGTAAAAGAAAAGGAGGAAGCCAGTGTTTGGAACAAGGAGAGGCACGTGGATCTGAAGTGCAATCACATGTCTTCTGAAGAAGACCTGGAGGAACCAGTTCTCCCCATCGTGTCCCAGGGGAGGTAAAAGAAAAGGAGGAAGCCAGTGTTTGGAACAGGAGAGGCACGTGGATCTGAAGTGCAATCACATGTCTTCTGAAGAAGACCTGGAGGAACCATTGGAATCCACCGCCCACCCCCAGGACCCCAGCCCAGCTGCCTCCAGCCAGCCCCTCGGGGCCACCCCACTGCAGGGACATCTCCCACTCAGTCCTCGCAGCCACCCTTCTCCTTCCATCAGTCCACATATGCTTAGTGCCTGCTGCACCACACGGAGGTACCAATGTGGAACCACAGACAAAACCCGGCTCCCAGAGCGGCCTCTGGAAGGGAGACAGACAATGACCCAGATCAACTATGAAATATACAAGGAGTGTTCAGAGGGTGGTAAGTGACGAGAAGATAAACAGAGCAGGCCAGGCATGAAATACAGGTGGAGGTGAAATCATAAATAGAGCGGCTGACTGAGAAAGATCTGAAGGGGAGGGGAAGTTCCCAGGAGACGGGAGCTACTGTCCCATTACCTGGATGACGGGCGAGTCCCTGGGGAGGAAATGACTTGCCCACAGCCTTGGCCTCAGGAAGGGCTGGCCTCTCTCCCTCGCTGACTGAATGCTTAATGCATTATCTCAGCAAACCTCCGCACAATTAACTTCTCCATCTTACAGATGGGGGAACTGAGGCTCAGACAGACTTGCTCAAGGTCAGCTAGCTGGTCAGGAGCAGAGCTGGGAGTCGTCCAGGTGGGTTACTCCCTTAACACAGTGCTGCCTGCGAGAGCCTGGACCAGAACATGCCTCCTGAAGCCCCATGCATGGAAGCCACGTGTGGCAAAGACAGCAGCGAAAACCTCTTGTGGTTGAGGTTATCAAGGAAAGCTTCCTGGAGGAAGGGGCATATGGGCCAGGCTTTGAAGGCTGTGTAGTTTAGTGGCTAGAGACATATCATGGGAGGAGGGGACAAATGTGTGTAGGAAGCAAGGCATGCATAGAAGGCAGTGAGTATGCCTGTTTGCAGGAATTGCAGGAACAAACAGTGGGAAAAGGGAAAAGGGGTGGGGAAATTGAGAAGGGCTTGGCGACACACAGAGAGCAGGGTGTTGTTTCTCCTCCGAGCATTTCCAAATAGAGGACCTGCCTCCATACCACCCTTCAGCACTGCCACTGCCCATGGGAAGTGTTCTGTGCTCAGACTTGCTGACAGAGCCCGAACTTTCCCCAAGTCCTTCTTGTCTCCCTTCCTTTCTCCTTTCTTTCTTCCCTCATTTCCTGTGTTCTGGCAGGTGTTTGAGTTAACCTCTTCTTACAAGAACACCAGTCAGATTGGATAAGGGCCCACCCATATGACCTCATTTTACCTTAATCACCTCTTTAAAGTCCGTATCTCCAAGCACAGGTACTGGGGTTAGGGCTTCAACATAATTTTTAGGGGGACACGGTTCAATGCATAAAACTTACTCTATAGCACAGTTTATTTTTTCCTTTTGCCTTAAACATGTTCCCAGCTCCCGTTCTGTGCCAGGCACTGTGCTAGGTGCTGAGATCCAAAGGGAAACCGAGGACCCCGGCATTGTCCTTCAGGGAGCCCCAGCCTGCAGTGGGAGGCCGACCACTTGTGATTGTAGCACGTGTGATAGCCACCAAACCGGTGGGCCGAGAGTAAGGGGCAGGACAGCATAGAAGGGGCCACGCTTGCTCTGTGGAGAGGGGAGGAAGGAACTTAACTGCACGATCTGACTGAGAGGAAGCCAGACTGGCAGGAGGGCAAGGGGCATTTTAGGCAGGGGGCCACACCTGCAGATACTCAGAAGCACCAAGGAGTCTGCAGGTGGATATGTGACAAAACTGCAGGTGGGTATGTGATGAGAGCACAGCGTGAGTGAGCATCGGGGAGATGCGTCCTGGCACAGTCCAGCTGTGAGGAATGATGCTCGCCTGGCCATGGGGCTTGGCATTTACCAGGTAAACCAGGGGAACACGAGCTGGCCAGATCTGATGGGTGATCAACGAGAATGTTTGTTTGAATGAGTGAATGAATGAATAAGTGAAGTGAATGCATTAGCTCATACACCATACTAGACATTGTAGAGAATTCAGAACAAATAAAAGTAACAACCAATCATGCAGAGAGGCCAGGAAAACTTAAGTACTGTGCCCAATATCACTTTGCTAGGAAGTGGCAGAGCCAAAATATGAAACTGCCTCTGTGGGACCCTAAAGTCAGCACTGTGTGCTGGGCCACCTACACCTCCTTGTTTTCCATTCTGATTAGTTCAAGATGAGACATTTCACAAAAATAAGAAAAGCCCGTGAAGGCTTCATCCCGGAATCCCAACAGCTTCCCTGCCCATGCAGGAGAGCCAGGGAGTGGATGCACCGGGAGGCTTCTTCTCCTGAAGCAGTGCCAGCCAGCCGGTGCCCTCCACCACCTTGGACTGACCTCCACAGCCGCCTCTAACCTGGCGCTGTTTCCCAGCTGTTGTTTCTAGATTGTGTCACAGCCTTCCTCTGGGGCCTTCTTGAGGCTGTCGCCGCAGCCATACGTTGTCAGTTTAACTCTTATGCTCCCGGATCTCCTGGGGAGGAGTCCCTCATGCCTGCGCTGAGTCCTTCACCTTCTTCCTGGCAGCTCAGAGCTGTGGCTTCCCCTCACTCCGGGTCTTCCCCTGGCTCTGGACCTTCTTGAGGCTGTCACCGCAGCCATACGTTGTCAGTTTAACTCTTATGCTCCCGGATCTCCTAGGGAGGAGTCCCTCATGCCTGCGCTGAGTCCTTCGCCTTCTTCCTGGCAGCTCAGAGCTGTGGCTTCCCCTCACTCCGGGTCTTCCCCTGGCTCTGGGGGCCTGGATGGCGGCTCTGCTGGGGCTTCCCTGACTACAGCGTCTCTCCTGGCTCGAAGCCTGCTCCTTTTCCTCCAGGACTCTGCCTAGTCTTCTGTCCCTGTGGGCCTCCTCTGAGGACACAGTGGGTGTGGTGTGACAAGGGCCCCTAAACACCAGATCTGAGGCTTTCCTCAACTCCCAGAACTTGGGCACTCACCTGATACCCTGGGTGGCTGGTGGAGAGGGGAAAGGGTGAAAATCAGTAGCAGGACATCTGGTCAGGTTCCATCTGCTGCATTCAGAGCTGTGACAGCTTAGGCAGGTCACTTAACTAACCTCTGCTGTGGTTTGAATGTGTCCCCCAAATTTCATGAGTTGGAGACTTAATCCCCAAATTTATACTTTGATTGGAGGTGGGGCCTTTGGAAGGTAATTAGAATTAGATTATGTCATCAGGATGAGGCCCCAATGCTGGGACTGGTGGCTTTATAAGAAGAGGAAAAGAGACCTTAGAAACCTGCACACCCTGCTATGTGGTGCCCTCTGCCATGCTATGGCGCAGCAAGAAGGCCCTTGCCAGATGCTGGTGCCATAGTCTTAGACTTCCCAGTCTCCAGAATCATGAGCTAAAGTAAACCTCTATTTTTTATAAATTATCCAGTCTGTGATATTCTGTTTTAGCAAAGCAAAATGCACTAAGATTACCTCTCTGAGCTCAATTCCTGCCACACTTTGTTATGGCAGCCCCAGGAAACTAACACATGGCAGTGGTTCTCTCTCCTCAGCCCCTCTTGCCTCCAGGCACCTCATCTGCTTGTGGCTGCTCCACCACAGGAACAGAGCCTCAGGAACAGTCTCCTGGGTGAGGTTTCCTCTCCCCAGGTCCCATGCCACATGGAGGTCAGAGCCTCTCAGAATGTGTGTAATCCTGACACGTCATGAGGAAGTCGTGAGGGTCAAATGAGATGGGTGGGAAGTGCTTTGGAAACTGAAGTTCTCCACAGTATTAACCTTGTCTGGGGCCTCAGAGATAGAAGGGCCATAGGCCCATCTAGTCTGAGTTCATTTCTGCATCTGTGTGCCCAACACTCATCACATTTCTTTGAGTGAATGATCCTACCACCTGTTTTACAGATGCAGAAAACGAGGTCCAGAGAGAAGTGAGTTTGCCAGGTCGCTCAGTTGGGGCAAGAGTCGCTGTATTTGGATACGTACTCAAGCCAGGGTTCAGTGGGTTGAACAGTGGCCCTCAAAGAGCTAAGTCCAAATCCTAACACCTCCCAAGTGTTTGCAACACATTCCTGTCCCGTGTCCCCAGCACTGCGACCCAGGTCTGTGATGATAGGTCTCTTGGGTGGTCCTGCAGGTAGGGATCAGGGCTCTAGTCCCTCCCTCGACACAATTTCCTCTTTTGGGGGATGAATGAATGAACAGAGGCAGTAAGAAACCTGTCTGGGCTCACATGTTTGGGTCTAGCCATCAGCATTGACTAAACAGTTATGTGCCAGATGCTTCATGTATCTTTTTTGCAGTGTCAAATCTGCTTTTTACTGCCTCCGAAAGATTTTTTATACAGCTTTATTGAGGTATCATTGACATTTAATAGTGTACAATTTGATGAATTTGCCACATCTCCACTTGTGAAACCATCACTACAATCAAGATAATGAATGCACCCCCCAACACTTCCTCGTGCCCCTCTGCCCCCCCTCCCAGCCCCCTCCCCCCATCTCCAGGCAGACACTGATCTGCTTTCTGTCACTATAGATTAGTGTGCATTTTCTAGAATTTTGTCTAAATGGAATCATACAGCACAAATTCTCCTTTTGTCTGGTGATAAGAGGTTAGTTTCATGGACAAATTTGTATGATCTTTCAATTCTATTTTTCCATGAACTTATTGAAGTATCATCGTATTTATGTGATATTTAACTTTTTAAGAAACTATTAAAGTGTTTCCCTCAGTGGCTGCACCGTTTTACGTTCCCACCAGCAATGAACAAGGGTTCCAGCTTTTCCACGTCCTCCTCAGCATTTGACATGGTGACCTCTTTTATTCTAGGTGCCCCAGTGGGTGTGTGTGGTGGCATCTCACTGTGGCTTTAATTTGCGTTTCCCTGGTAACTAATGACTCAGAGTGGAGGCTTCACTTTTGTTATCGGGTTTGATTCTCAAAACTTCCCTGTGAAGCAGAGGATGTTGGCCCATTTCACAAGGAGGAAGCTCAGGACCAGAGCCATCAAGTGACATGCCCGAGGTCACCCAGCTGGTAAGTGGGAGAAGCAGGGTCATCCCTATTGCTCAAGTTCTTCTTTCCTGTGCTGGCAAATCCTCTGTGACCCCATTAACTCTGAGCTGCTGCTGGGCATCCAGTCAGGGGTGAGCGCATGAACTTCTGGAAAGGGATCTGCCTGAGGTAAGGAGGAGTCACCAAAGCCTTCCTCAGTCAGCACTTAGCACAGAGCCTGGCAAGGTGCCTCCTGCATTGACCCCCCCTCACAGCTCTGAGCTGCCTCCGGAGGGGGGTTTTCCCTCATCTCTGGAGAGGAAGTGCTCCCTGCCTGCTCTGGATCTCCTCAGAACCCACCCTCCCTGCTCAGATGAGCAGGTCTCCTGGAGCTCTGGCCTCCAGCTGTGGAGACTCTCCTGAGGCTCTGGGCAAATGACTCAGAGGGTCCAGAGACAATGGTGGCTCAGACTGGGACACAGCAGTGGGGGTGGCGAGAAGTGTAAGGTTCAGGATTGTCCTGGCTGTAGAGCAGGGTTTCTCACGTGGACTGGATAATACTTTGTTGTGGGGGCTGTCCTGTGTGTCACCGGATGTTCAGCAGCATCCCTGGCCTCAACTCACTACATGCCAGTGGCTCCCTCGCCTCAATCGTGACAATCGTACATGTCTCCAGACATTGGCAAATGTCCCCTGGGGGCCAAAATCCCTCCAGGCTGAGAGCCACTGCTGTGTGGCCTGCAGAACTCAGGGACAGATGGTGTGTGGACTTGGAGGGAGGGAGAGGAAATAAGGCCACTGCCAGGCTTCTGGTCTCGCCACTGAACGGTGTCTTTCACTGAATCCTGGGAGTGACGGCCCCGGGTCATGTAGACCCCTGCAACGACAGTGTGGAGCTAAGGGAGGGTCTGGGCTGAAGAAGGAGATGGGAACGGTGACAAGTGTCCTTCCAGAGGGAGAGTAGGGGTGGAGAAGAGAGCCGAGGAGGCCCCACACTACAGCCTCAGGCAGAGAGAAACAGGCAGGGGCGGCCCAGGAGCCAGGGCAGGGCTGGCCTCAAGGAGGAGGAAGGTCCGGGGGTCACGTGCCCTGGAGCCTGGAGTCAGATGCAGGAGGAGTGGGGGGGGGAGCTAAGCCTCTTCCCCAGCTCCAGGCCTCTGACCGGCAGCAAGCCCCCGACGGGAGAGGCAGGGAGGCCCCCGACGTAACTCAAGTTCAGCACCGGACATTCTCATTTCCTGAAGTGAGACGGTTCGTATAAACTAAAATCCACCAGAAAAGTGACAGGACTGCCTGAGTTTTCAGCAGAGCCAGGGAAGAGGTAGCTCCACTGACTGAGCCGAGACGGAGGCAGGCCGAGCTGCCTTGTGTTTTCATCCCACACTCCTGCTCGTCCCACGTGTCGGTCACATTTGGTGTGAAGGCACAAGGCCAAGGCTGAGAGAGCTCTGGTGGGCCCGGGTCTTACACCTGTCACGGCCAAGCCTGGCCCGGCTGGTAAGGGGGAGGTAGGACTTGACCCAGACCCGTCCAACTCCAAGTTGTCCGTGTGTCTGTCTCAGAGAGAAGCTTCCTATCCCGTAGGAGGAGGCAGCCTTGACCGTGACTACAGGAAAACAAAGCAGAGTCGACAGGAGGGAGGAAGCCTGAGGGGCTGGGGAAGGTGGAAACCAGGGGAGGCTCCCCCGAGCAGGTGGCACTCAAACTGGGCCTTGAAGGGAGAATTTCAATAAGCAGAGAAAGGAAATCATTTTTCATGGGTTTTTAATGTACTTCCAGTAAGTCCTTCTGCCCCAACATAAATGGACTGTATTGGGAAGTAGCCAGAACCAAGCCAGGTCCTTCCTTTTCTAGATTTTCCCATTTCGCATGCAAAAAAGCAAACAAAAAAATCACGTCTGATTTTCCTCCTTGGGATGCTTCCTGCTAAAACACTCATCAATTCAATGCCTATTTATTAAGCACCAACTACGTACCATTAGCATTTCATGTTTTAACTCACCCCAACAATCTTTTCAAGTGGGTACCAGTATTATTCCCATTTTACAGATGAGGAAACTGAGGGACAGAGAGATTAAGTTAGTTGCCTAGGGTCTCGCAGCAAGGAAATGGCAGAGTGGGATTTGGGCCCGGGGGTTGGGCTGCAGAGTCTGAGCACTGCACCGGTGCTGTCTACGGCCCTTTCTTTCATAGGAAACTCAGGGCGACTGGCCATTTGCAAAGGAGGTAGAAAATGCGCCGCCCACTATTTTTGTCATCTCCTACAAACTGATGAAGTTACTTCCCCATGCCTGGGGAACTTCATTCTGTGCACCCACAGTTGGCTTCATGGCTGCACCTTGTGGCCAAAGAATCTGTTCCTACCACTTTTGGAGCTAAACTGTTGGAAAAGAAAAAAGCAATATGGCAGGCCTGGGCCAAGGGCTGATTTCTCCTTGGAACCAGGAGGCAGGTTGGGGAGCTTGGGCTCCAGAGAGGCGTCCATCACAGGCTTCTCCTGCGGGACCTACAGGACCTGCAGGGTGAATGAGCTATAACTCCCTGTGGCCACTCTCACGCTAACAGCCATATGGCTGGTGCTCTCAGCCTCCCATGACTTCTCCCCTGTCCACACGCCTCACTGGGTCCTCCACCCCCCATCCCAAATGCATCAGACATCCAGCTTCTCTACAGCTCCTGCTGACCTTCCTCTTCCCACTCCATCGCCTTACTTCAGGTCCTCAGCATTTCTCACCCAAGCAGTTGCAATAACTTCCTAACCAGTTTTCCTGTCTCCAGCCCTGCCACCTTGTAAGCTATCTTCCAGCTCCCAATTCATTTCTTTTTTTTTTTTTTTTTCCTTTTTTGTCTTTTTTACTGACCGGTAACGGGATCGCAACCCTCAGTGTAGCGCCCGTACCGGGGACCGGCAATGGGATCGCAATCCTCGGTGTTGCGCCCGCACCTCACTCAGCCAGTGAGCGGGAACCGGTCTGTATGTGGGATCCGAACCCTCGGCGGGAGCACCGCCGCACTCCCAAGCGGCGCACTCTCCAGTGTGCCACCGGGCTGGCCCCAATTCATTTCTTAAAGTAAAGCTCTATTTGATGACTTCTCCTCCTCAAGAACTTTTGGTGGCTCCCCAGTACCCTACTGAATGGTGTAAACTGTTCAACTTAGCAGTCAAGCTTGCACCCATCCATCCCAGGCCACCAGCCTCCTCTCTCACGGGTCCACCTCCTTTGGTCTGTTCACACCCATCCCCTTGCTGCCCCCATCCCCATGCTCAGCCTCACAGCTTTCTCTCCACCTCCCCTGCCTGAATCTGTTATGATCCAGCTCAAGGAGGGCTTCTTGGACCACCCTAGAAGAATGCAACTGCTTGCTTTGAATTTCTGAGGGTCCTTTTGTCTACACCGCTAGGATCACCCTTGGTATACGATGCCTTGTCTGATTCCCCAGATACCAATGAGTCACGCGAGGCCACCCTGGTATTCTCCTCCATGCCCAGCATGGGCCTGGCACAGAGGCAGACAGAAGAGCATGGCGCAGGCTTTGGGATCAAGTCCTAGATCTATCACTTGCAAATAGGATTAGCTGGAGAACAGTTTCCCATAAAGTTTCTTCATCTGTTAAACTGGAACAGAAGGCACCCCCCAGGCTTGTTATGAGGATTTGATGGGGTGATGCAGGCAAATGTTCAACAAATGACTAGGACTGGACGGAAGGAGGCGCCTGTGGGAGATAATCCCCCCTCTCTGCTTCCACATTTGCATATAGAGTTTCACAGGTTTTTCCCTAGTAAAATTAGATCCTGACACATATTCAGGGAACCCCCTGCACAGCTGTTTCTCCAAGAATAGAGAGCATGGGGCGCCCCACCTCCAGCCCATCAAACCCCGGGTGGGTGCTGAGTCACCTGTCCCCCCCCACACACACACAGGGAATCCTCAAAGAAGAGCAAACAACAAATCCATGACAAAGCTATTTACCAAATTAATGGCAGCAGGGAGCACAAAACTGAAAGAGCAAATAAACTGTGCATTTGCTGTGAGCCCATTCCTTTTCCACATCTGCATTTGATGTACATAAAACTGGAGAGGACACTACAAACCATCTGGTCCTGGCAGTCTTAACCTTTCTGTGCCATGGAGCCCTTTGGCAGTTTGGTGACCACCAATAATGTTTTTGAATGAAGAAAATAGAATACATAGAATTACAGAGGAAACCAGCTGTACTGAAAGACAGCTGCTGGAGTATACAAAATGGTGGGACGTGGAATGGGTGCTTCTTCATTAACACATTAGATGAGAGTAGGTCCAACATCTAAGTTTCCAAGTAACAATGGTGTCGCTCTGTAGGAGGGTCCCCTATGGGCTAAGGGCCATGGCTGAGGGTCAGTGGGAGGCACCCTGAAGATGGCAGCAGGACGAGGGTGGGAGGGAAGGACTGTGGTGGGAAGAAGAGGGCTCCCTGTTTTGAGGGACTCCAAGAGAGACAATGGGACCCTTGGGTGCAGCGACAGGGAGATAGTTAGGTGTAGGGTGGCCGCAGGTCTTCAACAGCCAGAGATGGCAGCAGATGGCCCCCTGGAGGAAGGAGCTCCCTGGGGACGGAGGTGTGGACGCCAGCCTACATGGTCTCCAGCTGGGGGTCACAGAGGAGTCACCTCCAGAAGGACAGGCCTTCAACATTTTGAGTTATGGGGACCCTTTTACAACATTTTATAAACTGTTTTACAACAGCCCCACATGATTGTGATTATGCTTTTAGTATCTGTAATTGAGAAATATGCAAGAATGAAAAGTCTGTGTCTCTGCCGGTCCCGGTCCGGTACGGGCGCGACACTGAGGGTTGCGATCCGTTGCCGGACACGAAAAAAGACAAAAAAAAAGAAAAAAGAAAGAAAAGTCTGTGTCTCTTCTCTTCTTATGACACCAGTCACATTGGATGTAGGGCTCTTCCTACTCCACTATGACCCCATCTCAACTAATTACATNCAGTCACATTGGATGTAGGGCTCTTCCTACTCCACTATGACCCCATCTCAACTAATTACATCTGCGAGGACTCTATTTACAAATAAAGTCACATTCTGAGGCTCCAGGAAGGACATGAATTTGGGGGGACACTATTCAACCCAATGCACCCAATAATGTCATTCAAAATAAAAACAATAGTAAACCTTAAAAGAATTATTAGAAAGTCCCAAAGAGTTCTGATTTTTCCTAAGATGACTTTGACTTTTTAAAAAAGTTTCCATCAAAACATATATTTTTAAAGTTTGTTGTTGCCAGCTGTGCTGATGCCCTACGGGCATGCTCACAAGATCTCCCAGGTGTCTATCACCGAGGACCAAGGACACTCCAGGAAAACATGCCCTCTCTGTTAGCAGCTGGGCAGGTGACTTTCCTGGGACCCCTCTTGCCCCAGTGCCACCCACCTCATCTGGAAACTGCTGCTCTGGCTTCTCTCTGTTCACATGTTTCCAGCAAAGCTGCTGGGTTCTCTGATAACCCTGCCGGCTGGTTGCAATAGACTTGCCTGGGCGCAGACACCTGACCCAAGCTGGAAATTTGGAACTAAGGCCCTCTCTGTTAGCAGCTGGGCAGGTGACTTTCCTGGGACCCCTCTTGCCCCAGTGCCACCTACCTCATCTGGAAACTGCTGCTCTGGCTTCTCTCTGTTCACATGTTTCCAGCAAAGCTGCTGGGTTCTCTGATAACCCTGCCAGCTGGTTGCAATAGACTTGCCTGGGCGCAGACACCTGACCCAAGCTGGAAATTTGGAACTAAGAAGATGAGGATAAAAAAATCCCATCTCCAGGAAAAGAAAAATGATGCAGATGCTCAAAGAAGAGCCAAGATAAGACAAAGGTGGAGTCAAATCCCAGGTTCCAATTGCTCCTGTGGCCCAGGCCTGTTCTGACCCTTAGATTCTGTGAGATACCCCCACATCCTTATAATACATCCATCTTTGCAACTTGGAGCTGCATTTCTGTAACCTTTATCTAAAATAGTCCTGATACCTCACCCTGCCCAGAAGCCAAACACAGTTGCAGATGGGGACACTGCTGAGCTGCCTCCTCCAAACCGTATCTCTGCCAACCTCATGCTGGCTTCCTGAGATGCACCAGAGTGAATCACAGGAAAGGAAATCTCAGAACAAGAAATGTCTCTACCCATCACTTGGGCCTTGAGCCCCTCTTTCTGGTGAAGCATGTGAGGCAGGTGCCTTCTTGCACAGATGAGAATCTCAGGCTCAGAGAGGTTAAGTAACTTGACCAAGCTAACGCCAAGGTGAGTATGTTATAAAGCCAGATTTCTAGGCATGGCTGAGCCTGGACGGTGTGTCTGCTGTCTTCACACATGTCCCACCATGAGTCACCATCCACACTGCCTGCTGTTGGGGGACGATGACCTTGTAGTGCTGTACCCTCAGTGCTCCATCTGGCCACTGCAGAGACAGATGCCTCTGATGAGCTTGGAAAGGGGCTACCATGACCACAAATCAGAAAATGAGGGCTCATGAATGGAATCTTCAGGATGCCTCCTTTGGCATAGAAAGGGGCAGGCAATTATTAACGGTGCATTGATAGTCGGTTAGTACTTAATCAGGAGCTCTAAATAGCAGCTAGCTACCTCGGCCACTCCCCACCGTAACTGCAGCGGGTGTGTTTGGGCAGGAGCCCTGCCAGCCTGCTGGATGCTCACCAGTGACCTCTCAGACGCCCGTTCAGGGCTGGGATCACTAACCTCCTGGGAGACCTGGAACTCAGAAGCAGGTGTAAGAAATCCTCAGGAATGGGGCGTCTAACTCACCCTGGAGAGATTTAAGATATGCCAGGAAGGCAGAGCCCCTGCTTAAAAATAACTTCTCAGACTCACTTCGGCACAATCCCAGAGAGACCACCACTAAGTGCCCATATGTGTACAGACACCCCACTTCATTGTGCAGACACCCCACTTTAAATGCAAATGCTCATGGAGGGGTTAAAACACTAAACACTCATTGGTCGTGGGGAGTCTCCCCTGTGTGTGTGATGGGTGGGTGGATGGATGGACAAGGAGTGAAACACACACAAATAGAGGGAAGAGAAAATCGTAGTCTGTCCTTGCTTGTTTCCAGGAAACGGAATGCTGCTCCTGACCTGCCACCACATTTGTGCCTGGGCAGGGGGTCCCAGGGACCTTCTCACTGGTGCTGGTGATCCATCCAGGCAAACAGCTGGCCAGTGTTCAGAAGGGAAGGTCTGGCTGCCTCAACATCCTGCACACCCACCCTCCCCAGGGGAAAGATCCCAGATAATACTCACATGGCCTACAAATAGCAGAGTCCCCGAGCTCTGAGCACGGGGGAGTGGGAAACAGGACATGGGGCACCTGGAGGGAGAGCAGGCGGGCCACACCTCTAGGAGGAAGGAGAGTGTGAGTCAGAGAATTAGAAACTGAAAGCAGGACGAGCAGGTCTGCAGAAGCATGGGCATTCTGGATCAGGACCCAGCACAGACTTTTCTCTCGTCAGCCCGATCGAGGCCTGCAAACAAGTGAAACCTCCCTCGAGGCAGCCTCAGCTCCCTCACTGTACCCCCCGGAAGGGACGTGCCACAGCCTGTCTCACCCCCGCTGCTCCTCTGGGGCCTCCGCACGCCTGTCAGGGAGAGGAACCAGGGTGCACAGATTTCACTGGCCACTGAAATCAAACTGTTGTCAGAGTCACAGCCACCAGAAAGGGATAGCGAGAGCCTCTGGACAGGAGCATAGATCTTTCCTATGCAATTGGAAACTGAAAACAGCAACAAAAAATTTTTTTAATCAGAGAAAGGCTGTAATTTCCAGTCTTGCCAGACTTCCCAGGGCTGTGCTGATGATGCAGTCTCCACCATTCACCAGTGGCTGACCTCGGCCAAGTAACTCTCTCTCTCTGTGCCTTAGCTTCCTTATTTATAATATGGTAGGAACCCCTATGTCGCATGGTTGTGGTGAGAACAGGCCCACACCCTTCTGTTCCTCTTCCTCACCAACAATCCAGAAGGCTGCTCTGTTCAGGTTTTCAGGTGGCCGCGTGCCTCAGGAGAAGTTGGGCCCCTCCCGGCCCAACAAGAGGGAAACCTGATCGCACTAAGCTGGGCACGGCGACCCTGGCTCTTCTCAGCAGTTAGTTTATGAGCAAGCATGTAACTTCATGCTGGCAAACGGGTACGAGTGGAAGTCTCTGGGAGAATTGGGGGAAAGTTTCCCTCCTTCTTAAAAAGAGTCATAAGGAAGGAACTTTCTCTTTTTCTGACCTTTGGGTGTGGTTAAGTAAGGACGTTATAGCTGGAGCTGCTGCAACCGTGATGTGATGTTGTAAAGGGAAAATGCTGAACACAAAGGCTGAGAGGCTAAGGATGGAAGAGCATAAAGATGAAAAGAACCCAAATCCTTGGTGACAACACTGAGCTGTTGAATTAATTGCCCTTGGAATGTCCCTACCTTGGGACACTTTGCTAAGTGGTGGTCAAGAGCAAAGGCTCTGGAGCTAGATTGCCAGATCCCGGTTCTACCACTTAGGACTTTGGGCATGTTATTTTACCTCTTTCAGCTTCCTCATCTGTGAAATGGGGATGGTGATAATAATTATATCTGCCTTATGAGATTGTTGAGAGGATTAAATGAGGTCATGTGTGGAAAGTATTTCAAATAGCATCTGGCACATTGTAAGTGACATACAAGTGTTGGCTATTATTATTACAAGCCATTGTGAGCTTTCTCTGTTATTTATAGCTAAAAGCATCCTCATCAAGTAAGTGTGCTCATGCCAAAGTCACTGTGTTCACGACTGGACTGAATGTCTGCGCGTGTGCTTGTGTGTGTGTAGAGGTGGCACAGATCTCCCAGTGAGCTTCTCGGGTGACAAAATGTTAGGATTTGATCCCGCAGGGCGGCAATGGAGACCACCAAAGGTTTCTGAGCAAGGAAACACGACTGGTGTGACTTGGGGGAAGATCAGTGTGCCATTTGTACTTGTCTGCTCGGGCTGCTGTAATAAAATACCACGGATTAGGGCCTTAAACAACCAACAGAAATTTATTTTCTCACAGTTCTGGAGGCTGGAAGTTCGAGATCAAAACCAGTCCTGTTGGACTAGGACCCCACTCTTATGACCTCATTTAACCTTAATTACCTTCCCAGAGGCAAACACAGTCACACTGGGGTTAGAGCTTCAGCACATGAATATGGGGGTACACAATTCAGCCCATCATACCATGGCTGATTGGGATGAGTTCTGGGAGTGGGAACGGGAGTTAGAAACACCCACTGGGAAAGTGCTACATTAGCCCAAATGCAAAAATAAGGAAGGGCTTCTGAAGGAAGAAGGCAGCCGCAGACACAGACAGGATGGGGTGACCATGAGAGCTGTCAGGGAGGGACAGTCGCCTCAAAAAGGGAAACATTGTATCATCACGTGAGCCAGCAATTCCACTCCCATGCTGTACCCAAAAGAACTAAAGTGTCCCTCAACAGACGAACAGATAAAATGTGTATATACACATAATGGAATATTACTCAGTCATAACAAGGCATGAAATTCTGACACGTGCTACAACGTGGCTCACCCTTGAAGACACTGTGCTAGGGGAAATAAGCCAGTCACAAAAGGACAGCTGTCGTATGATTCCACTTACACGAGGTACCTAGAACAGGCAAATTCATAGAGACAGAAAGCAAATCTGAGGTTACCAGGGGCTGGTGGGAGGGGAAAGTGGGGAGTTATTGTTTAATGGGTATAGAGTTTCTGTTTGGGATGACGAGAAAGTTCTGGAAATAGATATTAGTGATGTTCACACAACATTGTGAACATACTTAATGCCACTGGATTGTAACTTAAAAACAGTTAAAATGGAAAATTTTAGGTTATATATTTTTTACCTTAATAAGAAATAAATTACATTTTAAAAGAGAAAACAAAAGGAGGGAGAGGAGGAGGAAGAAAAGTCGTCAAGAGGCTGTCGGGAATTGGTAAGGGCAGCAAGAGAAGAGTCAAAACGGGTTCCAAAATTCTCATCTCAGGAGCCTGGGAGATTGATGATGCCATTAACTGAAATAAGAAAGTCCAAGAAGGACAGAGTGAGGTAAGAGAAGTTTCCATTTTAGAAATGTCAGATCTGCCGCAATGGCAGACTTCCAGGTGGGAACGTCAGTGGGAAAATGGGATAGGACAGCTGACCCGAGGTGGGGAGAGAGAGCGAGGTGGGGACTGGAGACGGGAGCTTGGGCTTGTAAGAGTGATGGAGACCCACGGGGAGTGCAGAGGACCACGGGCCAGACATCAAACATTTCCATGTGGAGATGTGAGAGAGGGTCAAGTGAGGGAAACTGAGGCATGCTGGGCGAGAAAAACCAGGAGAGTGTCATGGCAAAGACAAATCAGGAGCAGCCAAGGTGACCTTGGGGTGCAGTGAGTCAGAGGCCTTACAGCCCCAGTGGAGTCATGTGACCTTGGCCACATGACCAAGCCTTGCCAGTCTGTCTCCCTTTCTGGTCTGTACAAATGAGAATAACAACTCCTGCCTCTTGGGGTCTCCAAGATTGAGTCAGATGTGTGGAATGCCAGGCAGGTGCTTGGCATCCAGCAGATGCTCTATAAATGCTAGCTGGTGGTGCCCACCTTCGTGTCTGAGCCCTCGTGAGCACCTTGGCTTCTTTCAGCCCTCTGTGGCACAGGCTGGCTGAAACCATGGGCCTCAGTCTCTCCATCCCCCAAGTCACCAGTGACCGGTCCTTTCCCCAGGAGGAAGAAGTCACGCCGGCAGATCTTGTCCCTGGGGGGCAGTCTGGGCACGGCTCTGCCTGCAGTGCAGGAGGTTGGAATGCTGCTTCCAGAGGGAGGATTGCAGGCAGTTCCAAGGCTACGAGCTGCACAGACATTAGGAATGGAGGAACTCTACAGAAGCCTCCTGTTTGTCTACCTCAGGGCATCAGGACCCTCACACCATCAGCTTCCCCAAGGATTCTGACATAGAGTCTTGTCCGGTCCTCATAGCCCCTTGGTGAGTGAGTAGAGTGAGAGAGTGGTCCTCACTGACAGTTGAGGAAACGGGCCCCAGGGGCCGAGGGACCTCCCTGGCTAAGGGGGGCTGAGCAGGACCTTCTACCCTCATATTTCTTGACTTCTGTCCTCCTCTCTCCAAGCCTGTGACCGCTGCTTTGGGAAGGACTCTCTTCATTTCCCACCTGTCTGATGGCAACAGCCTCTAATGGCCTCCCTGCCTCCAGCCTCAACCTCCTCATCCCTTTTTCATGTTATTGTTACTGAGCAGAGTTTTCTAAAGCACAGCTCTGATATGTCACTCCCTGCTTAAAACCCCTCAACAGACCCTCGTTTCTGCAAGATAAGGTCCGCAGTCCTCAGCAGGAGGAGTTCCATTAAGACTTGACCTGCCAACTCTCCGTTCTTCCCATAGTGGCTCTGTCTGGTCACCTGCCTGCATTTCCCACCCTTCCTTGAATGTGAGGTCGGCGCTCAGACCCCTGTGCCTTTGCTCAAGTGTTTGTCTGCCCTTGAACCCCACTCCTCCTTCAAAGCACAGTAGTTTTCCCTGAACCCACACGTGGCAGGCAAGGTAATAGCCCCCCCAAGTGTCCACGTTCTAATCCCTGACATCTGTGAAGATGTCATGTTACGTGCCAAGGGGGAATTAAGGTTACTAATTATTTGACCTTAAAATAAGATTATCCTGGATTACCTGGGTTGGCCCAATGTAATCCCAGGGAAAAGGGCATGAGAACAACCCGACTGGTGTTGCTGGCCTTGAAGGAGGAAGGGGCCACAAACCAGAGAATATAGGAGCCTCCAGAAGCTGGAAGAGGCGAGGAAACGGATTCCCTCCTACAGCCTCCAGAAGGTGTCCTGCCGACATCTCAGTGTCAGCCTGGTGAAGCCCATCTCCAGAGCTGTAAGATAATAAAGCTGTGTTGTTTTATGTCACTAAATTTGTGGTACTTTGTTGCAGCAGCAACAGGAAGCTGGTACCCACCGCATTGCTCCTTCTGAGCTAGCACAGCAGCGGCACACCACCCATGTGGCTCTCCCCCGCTGCACGACACTGCCACATCCCTGTCTCCTCTCCCAGGGCACGAGCTCTCTTCCTGGGAGGCAGAGCTGAGTGCAGGGTCTGCAGGGGAAGGTCCTGGGTAATTGTCCGACGGAGCAATGTGAATAGACTAAGTCACTGCAAGGGTGAGCCGAGCAGGTGGTCCAGCGCAGCCGGAAAGTCCTGCAGCCCACCTGGAGAGGGAGTGGCCAGGCCAGCCCTGGACTCCAGGCTCACCAGCGCCCAAAGTCGCAGGCAGAAGGCTCCTGGCAGACTCTGCCCTCGGAGGGGTCCCAGAGGTTCATCTCTTTTCAAGACAAAGGAGGAAGAACATGACACCGTCCCTGCTCCACACGCTTCCTTCTCTCCCGCATCCATCAGTGGATTTATGATGGCTAAAAACAGCAAAGTGACTGACTGAAAGGAGGAGGTGAAATTCCCTTACATTTCTCTGCACTGCTAGAACTGGAAAGATCACACCATGTACGCTTAGCTGGGGAAATATTCTACTAGCTTTGCTGGGAAGAGCAATACAATGAAGGTGAACGCCCAGCGGTGCCTCCCGCAGATCATTCAGTGACACCAGCCAAGTCCACAGATGATGGGATTTTAGGACCAAACCGTTTCCTGAGTCACCAAGTTCACTACCTTTGCCTGCCATATGGGAAAAAGGAAGGCCAGAGAAGGGAAGTTTCTCAGTAACTTGGGGGCATCTAGCCCAACCCTCTCCTTTTACAGCTGAGGAAACTGAGGCTGTAAAAGATCTGCCTCATGCCACTTAGCCTGAGGCAGAGTATGGACCTGGGCTTCAGATTCGCTTTCGCCTTTTTGGCCCACCCCTGCATTACTGATCTTTCTGTACTATTGAGAAATCAACCCACAAATGTCTATGTCTCCTTCTCCACAATATCCAGACAGTATCCCAACCAGTGACAACCCAGACTGTCACAACTGAGAATAACAACCTTCTCAGTTTCTGGGTGAACTTTTCCATGTTTTCAAAACCCTGCATTGATGCAATGATTTCACAACACCAGAATTATATGTTTTCAAGAGCCGCTCCTGTAAAACATGCAATTTTGAGAGGAACATTGGTTGTGAGTATCACCAATTACCCTCTATCCCATTAGAAAAGCAGAGCTTGGCTCCTGGGCGAGTCAAAATTTTTAAGCCTTCATGACAAATTTGCATAAACATCCTTGTTTAAAATGAAAAATGAAATGCCAGGCTGTGCTTCAACATAAGCCTCACTGAATCTCAGTTCTAATTTAATTGTTTCAAGAGCCTTCCAGCTGTAGCAGCCTCTTGCAGAGAAAAGAGGCAGATTTC
>NW_007731820.1:10298-14119 GCF_000696425.1 Galeopterus variegatus | reverse complement strand
AAATTTTTAAGCCTTCATGACAAATTTGCATAAACATCCTTGTTTAAAATGAAAAATGAAAAAGCAAGCCCAGACTTCACATGCCAGGCTGTGCTTCAACATAAGCCTCACTGAATCTCAGTTCTAATTTAATTGTTTCAAGAGCCTTCCAGCTGTAGCAGCCTCTTGCAGAGAAAAGAGGCAGATTTCTGGAGCCAAAGCTGCTTTCTGACCAGCCTCAAGTTGCAGATATAGTCTTAGACCCCGACAGACTCTGCATGTGCCCCTGGACCACAACCCAGCTTATGGCTTCTGAGCCAAAAAAAAAAAAAGCAAAACCTAGAGCAGACTAGTGTTGGGGCTGCCTGCGGTGACATGGGGGACCCAGTGGCCAATGACCAAATGTTTGATCTTTGAAGCCTATCCAGGAATGAAAGGAACAAAATTGGCAAAAGTCAGGAGAAAGAATGTGCTCTTTGGATTTCTGCTGAGCCAGGTTCACATTATTGACCAGGCCTGTTTATTGGCCTGTGACCCTGGACAAGTCATTTAACATCCCTGGGACCTCATTTGGCTCATCTGTTCAATGGCACTAACAATAGAGATTGCAGGCCTTTTGTGATAATAGGGATCATGGAGACCTTTCCATGGCAGGGGCAGGGAGATTGGACAGCATGATTTAGGGGAAAGTGGAGTGGCTAAAACTCTCAAATTCTGGAAATAGTGAACTCTGCTGTGCTCATTATTTGACCTGGATTCTGCTTTCCTTGTGTGGGGTTCTCTGCTCCAAATACACTTGCGCACAATGTCCTCCCCTGCCAGGCTTAGCACTGCTTTGATGGGAACCCCTATAAGACTCTTTTCAGAGGTAGCTGTGTATTGGATTAGAAAGAGCACTGAACGGGGGTCAGAAGACCAGACGTGAGGTCCTCTCTGGTCTTCATAGCTGCTACTATAGCCTGGACATTTCCCAACTATGAGTTCAGTTCCACCCAGGCTGCACATTAGAATCACTTGGGGAGCTTTAAAAGAATATCAATGCCTGGTCTCACCCCCAGAGATTCTGATTCATCTACTCTGGAGTGGGGCCCAGACATGGGTATCTTTTCCAAGCTCCCCAGGTGATTCTAATGTACAGCCAGGATAGGGAACCCCAAAACTGGATGCTCTCCAAAGACTGTTGCCTTCTATGCTACACAGGCCAGACATGACAGAGCACAGTGAAGGAGGCCCACCTGGGAGTGGCTTCAATTCCATTATCTTGCTGTGTGGCCTTAGGAAAGTCACATTCCCTCTCTGGGCATTTAGCTCATCCCATCTGCAAAGTGGGGAGAGGAGAAGACTAGGGTCTCTTTCTGATTTCAAATTATGTGAATTTGAGTCTCACAGTTCTGTTATCCAAGATGCATATGACCTCTACTAAGTGAGATTCACCAGGAGAACTGAGCTCCGTGAGGCCCCAGCTCAGTTTCCCTTGGAAGCCCAACCTGGGAGATTTGGTGGACTGTGTACTCTGCGGCTTCCAAGACAGGCGCAGGTAGCAGCTCCAGTCTCTCTTTCCCTTGAGGCTGGGAAGATGCTGTCTGGGTCTCTGGTGATGGGCTGTTGCATAATAAAGTAATGTAATCCATAAATTTCCACATATTTGCCTGCATTTCTTGATGAGGAAAGAAGGATCTCTCAATACTCATATGCCATAGATAAAAGGAAAGGGAAATGCTGCTGGAGGACCCTTTGTGGGCTCCACTTTCCCCCTTGTTATGACGGACAGGGATTTCTAGCCTCCCCTAGCCAGGTGGGGAGGCTGAAGCACTTAGCACGTAGTAATTGCTCAGTTAACATCAGCCACTACAGTTTTATGTCCAACTCCCATTTTCCAGGGCCAATCGACTGACTGATTTCTTCCTTTCTTCCTTTCTTTTATTTCCAGCTTTATTGATATTTATAATTGATGTAAAACAAACTGTGCACATTTACACTATGCAATTTGATGAGTTTTAACATATGTGTATATTCATGACCAACTGATTCTTAAAAATTGTTCTTAAAGCCCATTGAGTGCCCTCGGCATTTGACAGTTCCAAGCATGAGTCTCTTCTGGAGGTGGACCTTGCCCCACCCCCACGTCCTCACGCTTGCCTGCATCCACCTTGCTCCTGGAGGGAACTGTCCCTGCTCCTGCTCAAGGCACAGATTTGCACCGGCTCCCAGCCCCTCCCCGCCCCCCTGCACCATGAATTTCCCCATCTAATGGATTATTCCCATGTCTTGTAAGCTTTTCTCCAAGTATTTTTTCTTTTTAAATCATAACTTTACTGATTACGTGTTAGGTTAGATTTCTTGGTCTTTCATCTAATTTTGCAACCCTTAGCTAAACAGGTAAAATAAAATCTGTGTTCGAATCAACACCATCACTTAGGAAAGCACCCTCATGTATATTCTTTCTTGATACAACAACTGAGTGTGGTGAGCAGGAAAGAAACGATTTCTCCCCATCTTATAGGTGTGTGACTGAGATGCAAGGAAGAGAAGTATCCATGTAAGGTCGTTAGGGGCGGAGACCACATTCAAACCCGGATATGCTGCCTCCACATCCAGAACATTCTCCACAAGCCCACTGTGGCCTGCGGTCAGTGTGCAGAAACACTGCCTTACAACCGGGTGATTCAGTTCCTGGCTCCGGAGCCTCAGTGTCTCTGTCCGCGTTATCACTGCAGCACTAGCAAACATAAAAGACCTACTTGGGTATAAGGGACATATGACACTGTGTCATTGCACTGTGCTCATCTGGTGCTGGTGACACTGTCAGCATGGTGGGGAATTGTCTGCTCTTGAACTGACATGACCTTGTCCCCTGAGCTTGGCTTCTCAGAAGTTATCTGTAGACACCCGTCTCCTCGGTGCCTCTCAATGGTGACAATTCTCACCTCTGTCACAAGTGTCTCTGGATGGTTTCCTGCCGTTTTCTGCATGAGTATGTGGATAAACTACTCCACTTTCAATCATCTTAGGCTTGTTGACAAGTGGATTGAGTATTTGTTCATTGTCAAAAAGGTATTGAACCTTGGGGCCGGCCTGGTGGCGCACTGCTATAGTGCGCCGCTTGGGAAGCGTGGTAGCGCTCCCGCCGAGGGTTCGGCGTTCATTCGTCAAAAAGGTATTGAACCTTTCCCTGGGCCAAACATTTTTCGGCCTGCTGGGCATGGAGGGGAAAAAATGGGTGAGGATTCCTGCTCTCCAGGAGCCCTCCGTCTAGCAAAAGATGCTACGAGCAGGGGCCTGGGAGAGTGAGGGAAGCACAGAGGAGGGTACATTTGGGAAAGCTGAGCTGCTTGGGGTGACATTGGACTGGGCATTGCAGAATGAACAGGAGCTGGCCAGAGGAAGCAGAGGGAGAGGCTCAAGGGAACAGCATGTGCAAAACTCAGTTACAGGGGTGGGGGTCGATGTGATGGTGAGATGTTCATCAGCCTGGGCGTGAAAATGGGAGAGAGACTGGGGGCTGCAGGCTGTGTAGAGCCTTGGGCACCAGGCTGGGGAGCTGGTTTTATCCTGTCCTACCAGTACTCCCACAGGGGTGGCAGGTCACATGTGACTTAGCCGCCTACATCCAGGTGCACCCCGGACAGGGGAGGGAAAGAGCTGACTGCTGGAATCCTCCCATGGGTCTGGCATCTAAAATGGATCACTCAAGCTGAAAAATCCCCCTTTCCCCAGTAGCATGTGGCTGGCGGTGCTGGGGTGGCCCAAACCACCCAGTTGTGGCAGCTGATTTCCTGGGGCCTTCAAGGCCATGGGCAGATGGTGCCCACCAGTTGGGCTGGAGTGCTACCCCCTGTGGA
>NW_007731820.1:9595-10234 GCF_000696425.1 Galeopterus variegatus | reverse complement strand
GCCTTCAAGGCCATGGGCAGATGGTGCCCACCAGTTGGGCTGGAGTGCTACCCCCTGTGGAGCTGTAAAAGCACCTCCGCTGTTTGGGGTTGAATTTTTCCTGCTATCTTATCAACTTACTGCTCCACAATTGATTTAACCTATGTCTCTGCCCTAGTTCAGGATCCTTCCTCACTTCAGACCACAGCAGACGGTGCTCCATGCTCAGTGCTAATCTTGTCACCCCCTGCGTGAATGACGGCCACAAGAACAGTAGTAACCATAATAACAGTGACACCCACCCCTTGCTGAGGGCTACTCTGTGCCAGGGACCAGAGGGCCCACCACCTGCCCCGCCCTGCTCATTACCTCTGTCCATGCTGGGCTGCCTTCCACAAATGGTGTGGCTTTTGAAGCCCTTTAAAATCCAGAGCTTTATCAACTAAGCCCAGCTTTAAATCTGGATCAGTTGGGTTATTGGGTTCGGCTATGTAAGTGTAGCAGACGCTCAGAGTAACACGGTCTAAACAAGATGCAAGTCTTCGCTCTCACGACGGGGGGGCCCTTATCTCCTTTACTCTCTGCTATAGGTCAAGTACGCAGAAGCATTCCTGGGACAAGTAGATGTTTAATCAGTATGTGTTGCATGAATGAATAATT
>NW_007731820.1:7337-9585 GCF_000696425.1 Galeopterus variegatus | reverse complement strand
GCAGAAGCATTCCTGGGACAAGTAGATGTTTAATCAGTATGTGTTGCATGAATGAATAATTCAATAAATGGTAGTTATTTTTGTTGTTGTTCTTGTTCATAGGTGAAGAGTGTGGAAAGAGAATGGATGTGGAAGGTGCTTGGTTTTCCAGAATTCTCAGAAAAGGGGTAAGAGGCGAGGCTGGCAGAGAAAGGGTTAGGGAAGGAGGAGTGAAGGCCTGGGCCCCCATCCTCACAACCTCCGTGTGGATTCTGATTCACAGCCTCTCAAGCAATAACCCGCTGGGTTTTTCAGGGCCTCCTCCCCAAGACGGGACCAGAGAGCCCTCCTCCTGCCTGGGAGCATCCGCCTCTCCCAGCCCAGCTCCGGCCTCCTTGGCCCTGCTGTTCTCTTCTTGTCCTGCTCCCCCAGGCAAGGCCACCAGGCCCTGGGCTGCAAATACCTGACCCCACCAGCTTTCATCTTTCTCAGTCAAGTGTCCCCTCCACTTACACCCTAAGGTGTACTCACTGGGACCCTAAGGAAACTTCTGCTTCAGAGTCCCTTCCCCCCAGCACAGGTGCCTTCCCAGGCCCTCGAAGGGGCCAGTAATATGTTCACAAGATCAAGTGCTTTTGTAAAATTTGCAAAAGCAAGATATTTTAACCACAGTGGGTGAAGGCCACTGTCCCTTTCCACTCTGAAATACCCTGTGCACTGGGCTGAATAGTGCCCCCAGCCCCACAAATTCATGTCCCTCCCAGAACTTCAGAATGTGAGTTTATTTGGAAATAGGGTCATTGAGGATGTAATTAGTTAAGATGAGGTCATCCTGGAGTAAGATGGGCCCTAATCCAATAGGACCAGTATCCTTATAAGATGAGGAGAAGAGACACAGAGACACGGGAGAAGGCCCTCTTACAACGGAGCAGGAGTTGGGGTGCGTGGGGTGGAAATACACAGAGCAGGAAGGAAAGAGCTCCATAATCCGAAATGTAAAACTGCCTCAGTGAAGAATTTGTTCTCAACACCTAGTCAAACAGAAATCCTCTTCCATCGAGAACAGAGTCAGTAATGCTGCATTTACAACTATAAACACACCATATTTTTTTCTCTTTTGATTGGAATCTTACAAAATAAAATTAGTCCAAATTTCTGCCTTTTTCAGGGCACAAATCTGTAGTGATACTAAAACTCGTGAGTATGGTTTTGTATCAAGTCAGATGTTTAATATAAATCAATTATTGATAACTGTCTCTATATAAAATAAAACAATTGTCAACTGAAGAGGTATTCCAAGAGTACACAGCTTAAAATTGTAGGGAAAAAATATCATGGAAATGTGTCAGGCAATTAATTAATTTCAATGTTATTTTTTCTGGATTTTGTGGTGTTTGTAATACTAATCACCTTTTAAAAATTTGTAGCTCCAAAATACATGTTTTCCTTTATACCCAATTCTGTATTCACACTTTGTTCTCTTTTTCTTATAAAGGGTCCCCCAAATTAGTATAAGCTTCAGGCCCCACAAACCCTCATATGCCACTGTCTTCACCTTGTTTGGAAACATGGGCTCGGAATCTAACATGAATACCCAGTGACTCCGGATGCCGTATCCATCAAGACCTCAAGGCAGCTGTGGATTCACAGAATGGCAATGAACTAGGGCTCGAAGGCCTGAATTATTGTCCTGGCTCCACTACTGTGTGACCCTGGACAAGTCAATCAACCTTGCCGGGCTGCAATCTCAGCCTCAAGATGAGACCACCAATGCCGTGCCTGCCGTACTTCAAACAAGGGGATGTGGGAACAAAAAAATGCAAAGCACACAGAGGTGCAAGTGCTTTGAAAACTAAAACTGAGCAAGTGAGAGGGATGGGTGAACTTTTTTTCAGCACAGAAAAAATGAAGAAAGGCAAAAGACCCATAATTTCTACACCTAAAGAAACCACTATTAGCAAGTTGGCATATTATCCTGAAGTTTTTTTCTATGTGTTCTTTCTTTACACGGATCGTGCTATTTACACAATTTTGTATCCCACTTTTATCTTTGAACATGACGTGGTCATCTTTCCATTCCATCAATTTGCTTAGGAACCCATAAATATCTCTGTGAGTCTTAACCTCTGGTGCCTTAGTTTCTCCATCTGTAGAATGGACACTTTGCCTGCAGCTAAGCTAAGCAAGTGCTGTGGCCTGCTCTGTCTTTGGTCCAAGGGTGAAAGGCCCTATGAGTTCAGAGCAACCCATTACTGAGGTTAAAAGAGAT
>NW_007731820.1:4501-6415 GCF_000696425.1 Galeopterus variegatus | reverse complement strand
AGACCTAGGGCAAGATCCCTCAGGGGACCTGCCAGCTTGAGGACCAGAGCTCCCAGGCAGGGGGTTTCCCGCCAAGAAAGAGGGGCACTGTTAAGCTATCGCTAAATGACGTTGGATTATAAGGTTGTGCTCTAGCCAACTGAGCTAAGCAGCCCAGCCATCCCTAAATGAGACTTGTACTCCCAGGATGCAGTCCACAGGGCCAAAGTGTGGCCCACGGGAGGGTCCAGGAGCAGCACAGTCAGTGGCGCACCCAGAGCCTCTGCTCCTGGCAGCTTCCTCCTCTAGGTCCTAGGCAGCGTGAGGCTCCCTGTCCTCCTAAAGGTCTGACACAGGCAGAGTGTTCCAGATGCCCGATCTTTAAGAAAAGTTTGCTGTGCTGCAGCAGGAAAGGATGGGGGGAGATACTGACGTTCAGTGAGCTCCAAGGGTGTGCACACGCCGTGTGTGTGGTCCCCCTTTTCCTCAGCATCCTCCATGGCAGGTTTTATTATCCCATTTCACAGATGAGGAAACTATGGGACAGGGAGGTTAAGGAACTCTCACTTGTCCAGGAAGCATGAGAATCAGACTGCAGCCCAGGTGGGACTAAATGCCAACACCTGTGTAAAATGCCACCAACACCACCCTGCCATGTGTATTTCTTAAGAACTGTGCATATCGGTAGGTCTGAGATGGCAGTAGCTATAGGTTTTTGGAGCTCAAAGGGACCCTTCCTGGCCTAGGAGTTACCACTATCTTTATGCTGGGGATATGCCTAACACCCCTCAAAACTGAGCTCGGCAAGAGGAGGAAACGTGTCTCATCTGGTTGTCCCCAGAGCCTTGCACAAGGCCTGGCACAAAGCAGGTGCTTAGTAAATGTCTGATGAATGAATGAACCAGAACTCAATTTTGAAAAGTGGAGGTTTGATGTAGACAAGGCTATAATCAACTCAGGGAAATGTAAACTAGGAAAAATTACCATAAAAAAGTTTCCAGGGAGAAAGTCATGAAAGGCATCAACCCATCCTAGCCCGTCACTGTGAGTCTCACTGCGGAGCCCCCTGCCCTGAACAGTCACCCAGAGGCACCCCCCACCCCCACCCTGGCTCAGGCCCTCAGTGCCTCACCTGGACCGTGCCCACCTGACAGGTGCCTACCTGCAGTCTTGCCTCTCAGCAGCTTCCACGGGGCAGGAGACCAGCCTTCCGTCCAGCTCCTTTCAATCCAGTTCAATGTATTGAGCCCTGCGTGGCTTCTGCCCAAGCCTGACACTTACCAGCCCTGGGAACTGGGACATGTTTAACCCCTGTGCACCTCTGTCTCCTATCTGTAAAATGGGAGTAGTACAGGAGCCCCACTTGGATTTTTGTGAGGATGAAATGAGTTAATACAGGTAAGGCCCTTCGAGGAGGGCCTGGCCCAGAATAAATGTTTTCTAAGTATTTGCTGCTATTATTTCTTTCAGCTTGATTAAAGGTATAATTGGCAAATAAAAATGATTTATATTTATAGTGTACAACATTATGTTTTAATATATATACACACATTGTAAGATGATTAAATCAAGCTAATTAACATATCCATCACCTTCCATACTTATTTTTTAGTGGTGAGAACCTGCAGGATCTAATCCCCTAGCAATTTCCAAGCTTATAGTACATTATGATTAAATATAGTCACGGTGCTGCACAGTAGATCTCCAGAGCTTCTTCCTTCTGCATAACTAAAACTTTGCACACTCTGCCCCACAGCTTCCCATCTCTGCCCCTACCTCCACCCCCTGGTAACCACCGTTCTACTGCCTGCTTTTATGAATTCAACTTTATAGAATATGCAGTATTTGTCTTTCTGTGCATGGCTTATTTCACTTAGCATAATATCCTCCAGGCTCATCCATGTTGCTACAAATTACAGGGTTGCCTTCTTTTTT
>NW_007731820.1:1656-3403 GCF_000696425.1 Galeopterus variegatus | reverse complement strand
TTATTTTGTCAGGCAGACATTTGGTCAGGCATTGAGAACACAGCAGCCAATAAAACAGGACTCAGAGTCAATGGGAGGAGATTGATAATCAAAGTTGCAATTACAGAAAGCAAGTCTCGTCATGGTCCCCTCCTGCCAGAACCTCTCCAATGACCTCCTGTAGGCTACAGACTAAAGTGGCAGCCCCTGGCACAGCGTCTGAGGCCTCCGTCAGTCCAGGCTTGCTGCCCTGCCCTGCTGACAGCCGGGGCCACACACAGGTCCTCTCCTGTCCTCCAAACATCAGCTCACGCTTTTCCAGCCTTGCCCACTCTGTTCTTCTCTTTGCTTCTCATCTGTCAGGTGAACTCCTACGTTCAAGACCCAGCTCACACGTCCCCTTCCCTGCCCCCCTTTTTGTCCCACAGTCAGTTGGTGGCTCATGGGCCCCTGTTCCAGCACTCACCCCACTGTGTGGTAGCCACTTGTCCTCTGTGTCCCCCACTCAGCCTTCCTCGTCCCTGGGGCAGAGGGTGTGGGTTCACTGAGTGACTTGAGTAACTGGGTGACTAAATGGCATAACAGAGACGCCTGCACTGGCTGTGAGGAGTGGGGAGGAGGGCAGAAAGGGGCCCTGTCCAAGCCTGGAGCTGTGTGCTCCATGTCACTCAGACGCTGGCAGTGTTGCTCACATCATCTCCCACTCTCGGGGCCATTTGTCATCAGTGGACCCAGCAAAGCCATTGGAAGTGCAGAAACACAAGTTAGGGGACTGACAGGCTGCACAGCCAGTGCCGGCAGAAAGGCTGAAGGATCTGGGATCCATCTCTTAGGAAAGGAAAGATGGAGGGAGATCAGATCTGCCTGGAGACCAGGAGCCTCCTCCCTTCCCTGAGACTCCTTAAATGAAGAGCACGAGCCACCCGGATGGAGGTGTGAAGGCTCCCTAGCAGGTGAGCGTTCCGCCAGGGGCTGTGCCTCTCTCTGCGGGACACCCCCACCCGCCCTTCTCTTTTCCTTCTGGATCTTTCCATCCTCCAGCAGGAGCTGTGGAGAAGAGCGTGAGGACCTAAGTCTACATCCCAGCCTCCAGTTACCAGCAGGACCACAAGTCACTTTGCTGTGTTCTATGGCAGGTGCTTAGAGGCGGTCGGTCCTTGTCCCATCCCGTCTGCTCCTTCCTCCCCTCCCCTCACCACGCCCCAGGAGCAGAGAGCCCCTGGGGGGACATGGCAAGTGCTCCCATAACTCTGGTGCTCCTGGCTGCTTTTGCCCTCGCTCCTGCCTGCAGTTCCCTGCAGCTAAAGAGAAATGGCCAGAGGGCGAGGGTGGCCCCTCGCAGGCCTGGGACACCAGAACGCATCTGTTCAGAGAAGAGGCAGTGGGGGAGGGACAGAGCACTGGCCCCACCTCTGGGCCCCCACCCATCTGGTACATGTCCACGTCCTCACACACAGGTGCAGGTGCACCTGCTCCCCAGCTCACTGAACTCTGCCGTGACTTGTCTGTCTCCCTCTAGATGGCGAGCTCCTGGAGGGCAGGGACTATGTCTCAGTTTCTGATTTCTCCATGCCTGGCATCCAATAGGCACCAATAAATGTCTGATGAAAAAATTAGTGAGTGCAAGGGCAGAAATCTTGCTCCGTAGTTGCAGCATGTGATGTGTTCTGTGAGATAAAAGGTACATTAAAAACTGTTTTCAAAAGGAATTCTGGGGCCGGCCCGGTGGCGCACTGGATAAGTGCGCCGCTTGGGAAGCGCGGCGGCG
>NW_007731820.1:0-1176 GCF_000696425.1 Galeopterus variegatus | reverse complement strand
GGGGGGTGGGTAACAGGAGCTGGTATAGAAAAAATAGGATTGGCCATGTGCTGATAATTATTAACTGGGCTCACAGGGGCTCATTATACTGTTCTTTCTAGTTTGGGCTATATTTGAAAATTTCCACAATATAGAGTTTTTTTAAAGAGCCATTTTCACTCGTGATTCTCATCTGAGGATAGATCTCTTAGGAGACATTAGGAAATATATGAGGGCATTTAAAAATTTAGGGTGGGGTTGTCACAACAACGGGGAGTGTTACTGATATTTAGCGCTCGTTCTGGATATCCTGAAATGGGTCAGATACACAATAAAACATGATGCCACCCAGAATGCCAAGCAGCTCCCACCGCGGTAGCCTGTGGGGTGTGACCATCATGCCCATTTTCCATCTGATGAAACCAAAGCTCACAAGGTCATCACCTAGAAAGTGGAGGAGGCAAGGCTGGTGGCCTCTAAATCCCAGGACCTCACGGAAAGAGGCTTTAGATTTCAGGAGATGGAATTAGGGGTTTTCTCCTGGCATTCTCCCCTCCCCGTGCCTCCACCATCAGAAGAGCCAGGTTCTGTCCCAAGCAGCAGATCATGGTGTTAAAGTTCCCCAAATACTTTCATCCCTAACCTTTGTTTCCTTAAGGCCTGAATTCCCTGGGGATCCCATGTTCCTAAGTCTTCTAGAGGAAATTGGAGAAGTGGGGGTTTCTGGGGACCTGGGGAGCCAATAGGGAACCAACTGGGGCCACGGGACTGATGGGTTCTAAACCTGCCTGATGACAGTGAGGGAGCTGGGCTCAGGGCCCAGGACCTCCGGTCCCCAAGCATCCCCAGGCCCCAGGCTGCAGGCTCAGAAACAGCAAAGCCGCAGGGCCTGAGGCTTTGGAGCTCAGGCAGTGGGTGTCTCGGCAGGAACCAGCTTGGGTTTTACACATGACGGCGGATAGAGGTGAGAACCTGGGAATAACTGATAGTACACACCACCCAGACGGCAAGAGTGGGAGGCACAGAATTGGACTGAATTCAGTTTAGGAGTTTACATATCCAGGTACCCTGGAGAGTCAAGCTCAGCCCCTGTACTGGACAGACGGGAAGCTGGGGTGCAGAGTAGGGGGCCTCCCTTAGATGACAGCTAGGGAGAGGCTGGGCTGTCATCTCCCTCCCCACTCTCTAGTCACCATC
>NW_007731819.1:121748-148391 GCF_000696425.1 Galeopterus variegatus | reverse complement strand
GTGTGTGTGTGTGTGTGTGTGTGTGTGTGTGTTTGGGGAAGAGGGTTGTTGCTGTGCCCAGCCCATTCCCTAATATTTATTTGATGTATTTTTCTTTTTGCCTTTTGCTCACCCTTCCTCCCCAGGAGCGGCTGCTGTGGCTTATAGACCTGATGGAGGTACCTCCTTTCTGGGTGGGGACTGTGGGAACTGTGGGAGTCCCTTAGCCAGGGGCAGAAGTAGGGGGCTGTGGCCCTTTCTGCCACGCCCTTACATCTCTACCCAACCCTGGTGAGGACCGGGGGTTCTTCTTGGTGCTTACTGTCCCTTCTGGTCACCAATTCATCAGATTTCCTCAGGCTCTGGAGTGACAATACCCTCCATTCAAACCCCCCTCTGTCACTTCCCTGCTGTGTGACCTCAGGAAGTGATTTCACCTCTCTGAGCTCAATTTTGGGATCTGTAAAAATGAGGATGATCATTTCTGTGCCATGATGTTGAGAGCCCTCCTGGCCTTTGCATGTGCCATACACTCTGTCTGGAATGTTCTCTTTTCCACTTGACATGGCCTGTCTTCTATGTGCATTTCAGCCCTTAGCTCAGATGCCACCTCTTCTGAGAAGGCTTCCCTGATCCTCCCAAGGAAGTGACTTTCAGCTCCTGGCTCCTCCAGCTCCCTAGACTTCCTTTTGTTGTGGCTCTTGTCTCATTTTATTCAAATAATCTCTACAAGTTTGTCCAGTTATCCCATCCCCCTTAACCACCAACTGTTTGAGGGCAGCAACTATGTCTGGAGTCACTATTTAGTCTCTAGTGCTCAGCACAGAGTCTGACCCATATTAATAATTTGGGCCTTTATTAATAGTAATAGTAGCCAAAATTTGTTGAGAGATCTCTATGGCACTGGGATAATGCTTTCCAATCGTATCTTCTTTGACCCTCCCAGTAGCTGGGAGTGGTGAGTACTGCTATGATCCTCATTTTACAGAGCAGAAAACCAAAGCTCAGAGACAAGTGACTGGCTCAAGGTTGCACAGCTAGTGAGCGTGGAGTCGGAATTTGAACGCAGGCTACCTGCCTCTGAGATGGTGTTAACTCCTGTCGTCTGGCTATGATTCTTTACCAAAGGCTCTCACCAGCTGCCTGTTAAGCATCATATAGCCATCTATCTATCTGTCTGTCCATCCGTCTGTCTGTCTCCTCCCTTCCTCCTTCTGTTGCAGGCTACCTGCCTCTGAGATGGTGTTAACTCCTGTCGTCTGGCTATGATTCTTTACCAAAGGCTCTCACCAGCTGCCTGTTAAGCATCGTATAGCCATCTATCTATCTGTCTGTCCATCCGTCTGTCTGTCTCCTCCCTTCCTCCTTCTGTTCGTTCCTTTCTGTTAGCAGATATTGATTGAGTGCTTGCTACGTGCTGCATACAGTTCTGGGTGCTGGGGACGCAGTGGCGAACAATAAAGAAATCATCCTTTCCACTACAGAATTTAGAGAAGAGCAGGATGACAGACAATAAACAAGACAGATATCTGAAATACACAGTATATTAAGTAGTGATAAGTGCTAAGGAGAAAGTAAAGCAGGGAAGGGGGCTGGAGAAGGGGTGGGTGTGGTTAGGAAGTGACCCTTGAGGTAAGACCTGAAGGAAGTGAGGGAGAGCCGTGCCTCCATCTGGGAGCAGAGCATTTCAAACTGAAGGAGCAGCACGTGCAAAGGCCCCGAGGTGGGAGTGTGCCAAGAGCCTCTGAGCAAAGACTGGGAGGCCAGTGAGGCCAGAGCAGAGTGAGTGCAGAGAAGGGCAGGGGCAGACTGTGTGCTGGGGACTCAGACTCTGAATGAGATGGGAGCCCTTCCCAGGTGAGAGCAGGGAACTGACATGGTCTGACTTTCACAGGATCCCCCCATTTAATGAGAATAGACAAGGATGCATTTGTACCAAGATGAACTGGTTCATTCCCAGGAACCAGCCAGACCCAGAGGCCTGCAGGCCAAGCAGGGCCTGGGGAGGTTGTACAGCCTGAGTTGCTAAGAGATGTAATGATCGTCTCTGCAGGCACCAGCTCTTCCTGCTACTTGGTGTCTCCTGGGACCCCATCCCCCCTCCCTTGACCCCCTCCCCACACACACAGCAGGCCTCAGACTGGAGACCCCGTACACCCACACTGCCTGCACATGAGGCCACAGGGCAGAACCCTCCTTCATCTGGCAGCCCCTCTCTTGGGCTCCTGGGTGTCTGGAGCTATACACCCTTACTCTACTCTGTCCCTCCCATGCAGTATACCCTCAAGAAAGGCCCTCACCTACTCTTGACCTCAGGCTCCCCATCCATACAAGGCAGACCCCTAAGGCTCCCCCAATTCTGAGAGCCTTCTCTGTGTTAGCAGATGCTGGAAAATATTTGGGAGAGGCACAGCAAGGAGTGGCAGTTCTGTGTTACCACCACTCCTCTGTGTATTTGCACAAGGGCTGCAGCATTCCTCCAGAGAGAGAGAAAGAGCTGGAAGTAATAATATGTATTCACAGCTAAGTGCTAGGTACTGGTCTGCATCAGTGCCACACATTAGCAAGCTTTTGCTGCAGTAATGCCAAGTAACAACCCCAAAATCTTGGTGGACAGTAACTGAAAACGTTTCTTTCCCGTGGCCAAATCTCTTCCCTCATGCAGCTCACACGCATTTCATATCTCCACTAAATTGCCTGTCACATTGCTTTAACCTCTCATGAGTTTGTCTTCTCTAGTAAACAGGGAGAGCTGGTGGGGTGCAGGCAGGGATCACATCTTTCTCCTGTCTGCGTCCCCAGTGCCAGCCCAAGAAACGTGGAGCAGAGACTGAAATGAAACCACTGTGTCCAGCCACTGCAGGATCATCTTCTAAACATTTGTTTCCCACGTCATAGGAAAATGTCCTTTGCTCTGGTATTCAGATGGGCAAGGTGGCATCAGGTGGCTGGATATTGGTGACCCAGATGCCCCAGATGTTTGCCCCAAATGGAACCAGTTCCATGTAGCCCAATTACCCTGGATCATGCTGTGCGGTTATTGATCCCAGGTTAAACGTGGCTCATTCTACAGCAGTTTCTCCTGAAACGAGACGCAGTCAATCAAAGGAAATCAGATGCAGCCTTCTCCCGTGGACAAATTGTGTTTATTTTCCATTTGTCTAATACAGAGCCAGCCTTGAGCATTTTTTGCTGCCTCCAAATAGTGTTATTTCACCCCCATAAAGATGTTGGCCAGGAAAGCAATGGAAGAAGAAAGGCCTGCCCAGCAGCTCTTGAATTCTTCATCTAGGGCAAGCAGGCCCACGGCAGAGGGGCTTAAATGCACGGGCTTTGGAATCCCACCAACCAGGTTCATTTCTCTGGGCTAGTAACCGTTTTACCTTGGGCAGGTGACTTAAGTCAGTTTCTGTATCTGTACAGTGGGCCGATAAGACCGGTTGTCTGTGGGTTGTTGTGAAGATTCAGTGAGATCAGGAGTGGATATGCCGGTGCATGTGGGAGCTGATCCTAATATTATTCTAAAAGCTGGAAAAGGGCACTTCAGAGGATTGTACAGGAAGGGGGATTGTAGAGGTCAAGGCCAGCCTTGTACCCATGGAATAGATACCATTGAGGTCAGGAAGTGGCACCTGGGTCGAGCCCTGGTCTTGACCTCAGGCTTTTTCCACCTGGATTTGAGAGGTTTTGCATGCCAAGCTGATCAAGTGCCCAGAAAGGGACTCCCAAGGCCTGCCCAAGGATTCTGGGAGTGAGGCCCCTGTGGTCCTTACTATCCTTCTCCCTTCTCCCATCCCCCCACAATAAGGTGAAAAGGGCCTCTGGACATGGCCGTCAGTACTTTGCACCATTGGCTTCCTCCCTCCTCATCAGGGGCTGAGGAGACTCAGGCCTGTCTCAGGCCCTACCAGCTGCAGGAACCCCTGATGGTCAAGGCAGCTCTTTCAGAACCAGGGAACAAATGATCGGAGGGCCTAGTCCTTCCCCAGAAGGAGGAGGGGAGAGGAACCCCATTTATTCACTCATTCATCCAACTACTCCTTCATTTGTGTGGCAAGCATTTGCTGAGCATCTCCTATGTGCCAGGCTCTGAGCCTGCCCTCCTGGAGCTTAGCAAGTCTGGTGGAGGAGGCAGGCTCAAACAGAATAATCTACGTAGTTCATGCTCTGATAAAATGGCTGGCGGGTGGTGTGGGAGCATATGATGGGGCGCTGACCAGTCCGCAGTATTAGGGGAGAGGTGTTCGAGCTATGATCTGAAGTTGTTGGCATCAACCAGGCAGTAGGTGAGACAACACGTTTAGGAGCTGGGCTAGCAGGTATGCACCAGCGTGTCGAAGTGGTGGGAAGCAGGGCGAGGGTGCAGTATTAGGGGAGAGGTGTTCGAGCTATGATCTGAAGTTGTTGGCATCAACCAGGCAGTAGGTGAGACAACACATTTAGGAGCTGGGCTAGCAGGTATGCACCAGCGTGTCGAAGTGGTGGGAAGCAGGGCGAGGGGTGGGAGGCGGGAGCAGGAGGCACCTTGGACTTGAGTTTAGTCCTAAAATCATGGGACAAAGGAAGTGACATGATCTTTTAAGATGCCTCCCTTGTGTGTGGAGAGAGTTCAGAGGGGCAAGGTGGATGGGGTGACCTGGATGGGCGGTTGCTGCTGTCCAGGTTTGCAGGTACATTGTCAAGTGGACTGGCTCCTTATCCCCCACCCCAAGAAGCTGCCCAGGGCCCAGAAGGGGGCATAGTGAGGCTGGAGTGTGTCTTCTCCTCATGCCATCTCAGGGAGGCCTCAGCACAGGCCCCCTGCATCCCCACAACCATAAATCTTCCAGAGGCTTTCATGCCCCTCAGGGTGGCTGCGGCTCTGCCTCACCAGAATCTAAAATAAGGACTGTTCCAGCCAGTGCTTTGCTTTATCTCCAGTGGTTTATAGAGACTTGGGGACCTGGGGGTGCTAGAAGTTGTTTCCACCAAACAGAGCCAAGTGCTTGGAGGCCAGAGCTTGTTTGAAAGTGGGCTGGCCCTTCTCCTCCTGGGGCTGCCTTTCCCAGCTGTCACACAGGGAATTGGGCTAAGGGTGGACATAAGACTTGGCTGTTCACTGTTTCTGTGCCGTGGACCCCTCTGGCAGCTGGCAAAGCCCTGGGGCGTATGCTCAGAATAACAGTATTAAACATTTAAAAACGAAAGACAGAGGATGACAAAGGGAAAAAGCTATGTAATGAAAGTGTTTTCAAAATACGTAAATACATTGTCAAACATGTTGCTTTATTAGCATGCCCAATAAAGTCGAGCAGTGGGGTCAGTAACCACTGTAGTTGCGAAGCCCTGATGAGTGAATTTGGGATTTTGCAACCTCTGCAAGAGCTGGGATGTGATATGAAAGATCTGTTACTCCTTTGGGTGACAGTGGCTGATTCTCCTGGGGCTTTGTTGCCTCCGTTTGTAAAGGGAGGAATGCTGCATTTTGATTAGAGGTTAATGGTGACAAGATGTGATGTCTTCCCAGCAAGGTCTCAGGTCCCTGCGCTCCCCCACCCCGGAGCCCTGCTTTCCAGCCTGGTCCTAAGAGTTCTTCCAGCCCTGCCCTTCTGGAGATTCTGGGTCACACTGTCTTTCTACTGACCTCCTTCTCCTAAGACCATTGTGAGAGAGATGCAGGAGCTGGTGTCTGCCAAGCAGGAGGTGCTGTCTGTTCACCAGGGCGCAGGCCCTATCCTGACGAGGCAGCAATTCCCGCCCCATCTCAGGAGGGCTTCGTGCAGAAGCTTCCCAGAGACCCTTCTACTTTTGTGATTTGGTGGTCAAGTATGGTAACAGGAGTGGACAAGCTGGTAAAGAAGCAAAGAGCTGGCCTGGCATTGGAGCTATTCTTTCAGTTTCAGCCACACCAGCCAGTGTGGGTCCCAGTCGCTGCTCACAGGGTCATTTCTCTCCCCGTCCACTCCTCTGACCTTCCCCTTCAGCCTTCAGAGTTCCACCCCCACCCCGTGCTTGGAGAAGTTGGGGGTCTCACGGTCTGTTGTCCCCACCAGCATGGCTGTCAGCCTAGGGTCTGGTCCCATGAGTCTTCTGGCCCTCTCACCTCCCCGCTTCACCCTGGGCAGCCCCACTGCCCCCCAGGAGAGCCAGGACTTGCTGGCTCTCCCCAGCCCCTGTCGCTGTCCCTCCCCGCCTTTTGTGGGGTGACAAGCTTCTGTCCCCCATCCAGACCTGGCTGTGCCACCACCCCCTACTTTCCTCTTCCCTTTGATTCCTCTGTTTCTCTCCGTTACTTTCCCCATTCTCTTTTCTGCTGCCCCGTCCCTCCTCTTTTTTCTCTTTTTCTCACTCTCCCCTCTCTGATCTCTCTCTCTCCGTCTGCCCCTCTCTCCCTTTCCATCAGCAGTCCCTCCAGGCAGAAATCTAGCCCCCACTTTGACCTTCCAGAAGCTTTTGTGACTCGGTGCATCAGTTTCCCCATATATAGAATGGGGGAAGGGCAACCCAGCCTCAGGCCTCTGGTACGTTTTGGGGTGGGGTGGGGGTGCCTGTTGGTCTGACATCAGAGCAAAGAAGCAGGGAGAACAAAGAGCTGAAAATAGCACCTTTATGTAAACGCCTTCCCAGTGTAATGAGGGGAGGAAGACCTAGAAAGCCCGGAATTGGGCTGGGGAGGGCAGGGAGGGGCCTCATTTCGCTGAGGTGGCCCTGGGCGCCCAGGCAGCACCTGAGCCTTGACGGCATCCAAGTGAGGCCTTACTGCCTCCATTTCCAGAATCCCGACTCCACCAGGCACAGGTCAGCACTGGGAACTGTCCCCTGTCATTTCCTTTCATTTTGTCCCCTGACAATTCCCCCAAACAAGACTTCTGTGATATCTATGCCCTGATAGGGCCAACTCGGGCAGTGAGAAGTTCTCTTCTCTGAAAGGAAGGGAGTTTTCTGAACTGCCACAGACTCAGAGGAAGGAGATAGGGGACAGTGGCAGCAGGCCCTGAAGGTGTCCTGGCTCTGTGGGAAGCAGGCTTTTTGTCTGGGATATGGAGTCAGCGCATTAAATAGCAATCAGCATCCTGCCCTGTCCTTGCTGTGTGACCTTGGGCAGATGGCCTTCCCTCTCTGATCCTCACTCAGCTATAGAGTGGGTGAAGGATCCTGCTTGGCAGGATGAATTGAGCCAACAGGTCTAAGCCTTCAGTGGGGCTTTGACCTTGGCAGGTGCAGGGGGAGGGGGTCCAGGCAGCTGTGGTCAGGGTGTGGGGGGTGGCCAGGACATGCAGGCCCTGCTCGTGTGTGAGCTCTGACCTTGAGCCTCCTCTCGAAGCCTGTGCCATGAGCATTTCTGCTGACGCATCCTCTGGGTTTGTAGCCTGCTGTCTGCAGCTATTTCGGATACACAAGGAACATGGCTCGGGGACTTGGGGCTCCTGAGCGTCTGGATTCAGCAGATGGAGTCTGGCAGGGCTGGGCTCCGGCCCGTCTGCCTGCCGTTTGCTCCACTTCAGGCCTCCCTTACAGGGCTGGATGTTTGTCTCCCCTCCGCCCCTCCATCCCCACCTTCTGTCTCAGCTCCAGGATGCCATTAATAGCAGCAAATGAGGCTGAGGCCAGGGGCCAGCCATGGCTGTGTCCTTTCTTGTTTCAGAGAGGGTTGCCCATGGGCCCTCTGGTTCCGAAGCTGTTAGGACCCTGTCCACTTCTGGGGTTGAGGTAGGCAGCTTGGGCTTTGGGCTAGTCCAGACCTGGGTTAGAAAACTGAGTTGCTATAGAATGTCTGCGTGACCTCGGACAAGTCACTTCTCTCTCTGAGCTTTAGTTGTGACAGATGGGACAAGGGAGAAACGTGGTGCCTGCTGCACAAGGTTGAGAATCAAACGAGATAGTGTAAGTAAAATGCCCAGCATGGCACCTGGCACACAGTCATGGCTGCCTGCTAAATGCTTGCTGAGCAACTGAATGGCTGCTCACAGCTCCTAATGTTCCAGAGCAGGACAAATCCCATGTTTTTGGTCCCTCCACACACCATCATCTGAGCCTCCCCCTGGACTCCCCCAGGGTCACCTGCAGGTTAAATTCCTGGGGCGGGGGGCAGTGGCTACATTTGAATGTGACAGAGGCTCTTCTCGTCTTTGCTGCAGACACATCTGAGGCTCTGACCCCCTCTATGCCTCCTGCTGAAGCCAGGGCCGTGACTGTTGAGTCTTAAGGAGTAATTGCATGTGACCAGCCCTGCCTCTCCATTCACCTTAACCCTGAATGGTCTATGTTGTCCAGCTGCACTATTTTCAGGGAACATTGGACTAATTATGGTTTTAGAGGAGGGGGTTGTATGGGAGGGCTGCCATTGCCTTTCCATCTGAGCTGTTCACACGGGCCAGGGCTCGTTTAGTTTGTTTGATTGCTGGGGCAGATTTACGAGGCCTCCTGGGCTTCTGATGCAGGTAACAGCCACCCTCCCTGTAACGAGTGCTTTACAGGTATTAACACCTCAACTGCATAAGGCAGGTACTGCTGTTACCCCATCCTGTAGATGAGGATACTGAGGCACAGGGAGGTTCAATAATTTGCCCACCATCACTCAGCTATAAGAGGCAGAACTGGGTGTGACCTCAAAGAAGCCACAGAGGTGGCGAAGGCAGAGCCAGTGTCACTGTTTGTGGGAGAGTAACCCCATCACACCCCCTCCCCAAGGAATCCCCACTGTCCTTGCATCACAGAGGCTGTCAGCAGCATCTTCCTGGGAGGCGGTGTGTGGTAAATGGGCCAGGAGACAGAGGTTTGCGTGTAAGCCTCAACTTTGTTGGAAAATGGGGACAGTTGCCCCGGCCTGGCTTTGCCAGAGATGTTATGGGACCAGGTGAAGAGCTCTGGGTTTGCAAGGCTCTCCGCCATGATGGCCGAGCATCCTGCTGGTTGATAGGTTCCAGTCACTGGCCTTTATGATCATGTGCCCTTTGCCCACCCTGGGATGCTCAAGCTTCAGGGATCACGTGAGGTGGGGCTCTGTGTGGCCGGACTGGTGGTCTCTACCTTAGGGGTGTGGAGTTGGAGGCACCTGATACCCCATCTGCTGCATCCACCCCCATTCAGTCCACCATTGCTGCTCCCCACAATGACCTGTGGTACCACCTCACTCAACTCCCTGCCTTCTTGAGCCTCTGCCCCATGATGGCTGAGTGATCGATTGATTCATTCATCCATCGATTCACTCATGGATTCATTAATATTTATCAAGCAGCCACCGTTCCAAACACTGAAGAGAGAGTAGGGACCAGGTCGTCACAAGTCCTGCCCTCTCGGAGTTTATGTCCTAGTGGGAGAGACTGACAATAAGCAAGGAGCTAGCATACAGTGGTCCCCCTTCTCCCCTGGGGATAGTTCACTCATGGATTCATTAATATTTATCAAGCAGCTACCGTTCCAAACACTGAAGAGAGAGTAGGGACCAGGTCGTCACAAGTCCTGCCCTCTCGGAGTTTATGTCCTAGGGGGAGAGACTGACAATAAGCAAGGAGCTAGCATACAGTGGTCCCCCTTCTCCCCTGGGGATACATTCCAGGACCTCCAGTGGATGCCTGAAACTTTAGAGAGTACCATGCCTTGTACATACTGTGCATGAATTTCTTCTTCCGTCTTCACAATTTCATGGATAGAAAATTCGTTCTTTTCATGGATCTTAGCAACCTCAGAAAAAAATACAATTTTTTTCTCTCATTAAGTTGAGAACTTTCACTTTTTCACTTAAAGAAAGCACTTTACAGCTTCTCTTTGTCATATCCCAATTGCCAGCATCACGACTCTTGTGCTTCGGGGCCATTATGAAGTAAAGTAAGGGTGACTTGAATGCAAGCACTGTGCCACCACAGTGGTGGATCTGATAACCAAGGCAGCTACTAAGTGACTGACAGGTAGGTGGCGTAGACAGTGTAGATGAGCTGGACGGGCAGGACGGAGCAGGGTGGCACAAGATTCCATTGTGCTACTCAGAATGGTGTGTAACTATAGAAAACTTATGAATGGTTTATTTCTGGAATTTTCCACGTAATATTTTTGGGCCATGGTTGACCACAGGTAACTGAAACTGCAGAAAGTGGAACCATGGATATGGGGGGTCTACTGTAATGTCAGGTCACAATAAATGTTATGTAGGAAAACAAAGTGGGGTCGGGATAAACTGGGATGGTGCTGTTTTAGACAGGGCTCGTCTGGGAAGGCCTTGCTGAGGTCAGAACTTAACAAAGTGAGGGAATGAACTGCGAGCATGGTGCAGGAAGAGAGAGCAGCCAGTGCAAAGGCCCTGAGGTAGGAAAAATCCCATCATGTTGGAGGAGAAGCAAGAAAAGGCCCAGTTACTAGGCACAATGAATGTGGACGTTGGAATTTCCTCCAAGTAAGATGAAAAGTTCCCAAGGGGTTATCATGACCTGACTCATGTTTCAAGGATCACGTCCTGGCTGTTGGGTAGAGTAGAGTGATCAGTGAGAAGGAGAAAAATAGAGCAGGGCAGAGGGATGGGGGCTGCAAGTTTAGGTGGGGTGGTCTGACTGGACCTCATGGAGGTGAGCAGGGTCTTGAAGGAGGCGAGCAAACAGAGCAAGCCCATGCATAGCTGGGGAGGAGAGTGTTCCAGGCCGAGGCAACAGCCAGTGTGAAGGCCCTGACACGCATGCAGTGTTCCAGTGCAGCTGGAGAGGATGCAAGCAAGGGGGATCTTCATAGAAGGCAAAGTTGATCACGTCTCCATAGCAACCCACTGCCCTCAGGCTCAAGTCCAAGCAGCTCCACGCTTGACTCACATGGACCTGCTCGAAGATTCTCAAACGTTCTGTCTCCTTCCGGCTTTGTGGACACCCTTCCCTCTGAAGAACCCATTGTTCCCTTCTTTGCCCTCCTCACCCATGAGACTCAGCTTTGAGCCATGTCCCCTCCAGGAAGGCTTCCTTGATAACCCCCTCACCCAGCTGCATTATATGCCTATGTTTGTCCACCCGATGTTCTCTGCACAGTCTGCTTGTGCTTGTTTGCTTGTCAGACAACCCCACTGTCTCTAAGCTCCTGGAGGGAGGGGCAGTGTCTCACCACCTCTGTGTCCCCAGCCCCTTGTCAGTCTGGAGTATGTTTGTCCACCCGATGTTCTCTGCACAGTCTGCTTGTGCTTGTTTGCTTGTCAGACAACCCCACTGTCTCTAAGATCCTGGAGGGAGGGGCAGTGTCTCACCACCTCTGTGTCCCCAGCCCCTTGTCAGTCTGGAGCTTCAGAGACTGCTTAGTATTCATTGCTGCACTTGAGACTTGAACCAGGTGTTGGCTGTATTAGTCACAGTCCTCCAGAGAAAGAGAACCAATAGGATATGTATGTATATATAGTGAGGGATTGGCTCACACAGTTATGGAGGCTGAGAAGTCCCACAATCTGCCGTCTGCAAGCTGGAGGCCCAGGAAAGCGGGTGGTTTAGTTCCAGTCCAAGTCCAAAGGCCCGAGAACCAGGAGCACTGATGTCTGAGGGCAGGAGAAGATGGATGTCCCAGCTTCAGAAGAGAAGCACATTCTCCTTCTTCTGCTTTTTTGTTCTGCTCAGGTCCTTAACAGATTGGATGATGCCAACCCACGTTGGAGAGGGTAACCTTTACTCAGTCTGCCAATTCAAATGCTAATGTCCTCTAGAAACACCCTCACAGACATACCCAGAAATAATGTTTTACCAGCTATCTGGGCGTCCCTTAGGCCAGTCAAGTTGACACATAAAATTAACCATCATGGTGGCAGACATTCATTGCCATCCTGGGCTCTGTGGGCTGGAGAGAAATGCTCCCCTTAGCTCTCAGGAGGGCCCAGCTCAGAGAGGAGCTCTGTTCAGCCACCCAGAGATGGCCCAGAAATAGCCTTTGGCAGCTCAGTGTCACTGAATGAAGCACTGGGCTTCTTCCCATGCATTGGGGAAGGAAGGAAGAAATGGACATTTTTGCAAAATTAGGCCCACTTAAACCTTAAACCACTCCCTCAGGATTAACATCATTAAAATTAAAAAAGAGAGAGCCTTTCCCCATCCACTCCTCACTTGCAGCTTGCCATTCTCATACCTTCCTGGGATCTGTCCACGAGCAGTGGAGGGGGGCCTTGGGTTTTGGAGGCTTGAGTATGTTGGGCACTTGGGGCTGAATCCAGGAATTCCCAGTCTCAGCCAGAGATCACTTCCCCCAGTATCTCCAGGTAGTTAGGGGGAGGCCTGAAAATAGGAAGTCCCAAAGAAAAATTAACTTCAAAGTGACCAGTAAGAAAACAGCATAATTTTAATGGGCAAAGTAAATTCTGACAGAGTTGGTATGTCAGAAGTCACATGAAACACATGAAGATGTCATCAGGCCTCCTGCATTTTGGTGTCCTGAAAAACAAACTGGTTTTCCCCTCTTGGCTTCTGCTGCTCACCTTGCTTTCTTGTTCATTCTAGAAAACTCTGGACCTGGAAGAAACTGGTGAGGCTGTCCAGGGCAACGTCAACACCCTCCCAGATGTGTCCGTGGTAAGGCCCTGGCTGGCTCTTTACTTGTGTTCTGCCCTTCCTGGTCTGCTAAGGCGCTGGGTACTCACTCCTCTTGGTGACAGCCACAGGGAGAAGACAGAGGTCCCTGCTGTGAGCTCTTTGACTCAGCTACACGTCTGCACACAGTGCACCACTCTGCTATCTCTAGCAGAGGCCAGGATGGCTAGCTCCTGGTGGTTTTAGGCAAGGCTGACTAGCCATGGCCTGTTGGGCGAGTTGGTGCTCAGTTCTGATATGTTATGTGATCTGAACATTGTAATAGCAAGTACTGACACCTGGAGCGTGTGGAGAGCCCTCTTTCAAGAGACCATATGACTCTTCATTTCTTGGGCCAGAAATGGAAGCTAAATGTGACATCATACTCCTGTGATTCTGATCCAAAAAGCTTTTGAATGGGCTAGACTCTGAAGCCAGGCTGCCTGGGTTCAAACCCCACTTCCGCCACTGACCGTGAGACTTTGGGCAGGTTTCTTAGACTCTCTGTGCCTCAGTTTTCCCATCTGTAAAATGGGGATGATAATAGCTACCCCATACGTTTGTGGCAAGGGGTAAATCAATGAATTTAAGTAAAGCATTTAGAACAGTGCCCGTAATGCTGTCAGAGCTATGCAAGTGTTGGGTGTTGGTCTAGACAGAGGGGAATAGTCCCCATAGTGCTCACAGCCACCGCTCTCCATGCACTTGCTGTGTCGCAGGCCCCCTGCTAACACGTCCCATGTGCAGTACCTCATGTCAGCTCTGCTGGGTAGGTGTACTTTTCTCCATGGCCCAGAGGCATGCTCAGAGAGGTGCTGTGCCTTGCCCAGGGCCACACAGCAACCCAGCCCCCATGTATCTCCTTCTGTCCATTCCCTCTCCCTCTAGTCCTATCACACCTCCCATCTCTAGTCGCCAAGATAATCCCTTAAAAAGAAAAGCCAAAAAAATGCCTTTTTTATGTTTCCATTCTCTTCACCCTGCCTCTAATTAAGTCTTGTTCCCTGGCTGACGCTGAGAACAATTCCCAAAGGTAATGATGCCGTCCCGAGACGCCCGCCAAGATCCCGATACTTATCAGCTGCTGAGATGCTGGGGAGAAGTTTTCCACTCGGGTGTTGCATTATTCAGAGCAGCATGGCCAAGAGCTGACAGAGCAGGGACAGAATACCAGCCGGGGCCTGGCGCTGCTCGGCTGCACGGGCCTCCCCCCTTCCAGCACCATGGGCTCTGACTCCTTCTACTCCTGTTGGGTCTTTTGGCAGGATGATGTCAAATCCACCTCTGAGGGGCTGCGTAGCTTCCAGCCACCGCCTCCACCGCCACCTCTGGCCCAAGGCCACGACTGCCCACTCGGCCAGCCAAGGAAGCCAGGGAGAGAGGACCTCCAGCCACCTTCCTCTGCGTCTTCCCACTCAGGCATCGTCTTCTCGGCTCCACGGAACTGCAGCCCGCCGATGGGCGCCGCACCCACTCCAGGGACTTCCTCCACACAGGACTCGCCCCCCTCCCCCATCTACGCCTCTGTCTCCCCTGCCAAACCTGGCTCCAAGAGGCCACTGGACACCCATCTAGCCTTAGTCAACCAGCACCCCATTGGCCCCTTCCCTCGGGTCCAGTCACCCCCACACCTGAAAAGCCCCCCTGCAGAGGCCCCGGTGGCTGGGGGCTGCCTTCTGCCCCCCTTGTCCTCTGGCCATCCAGAGCAGACAGGCACAAACCAGCACTTTGTCATGGTGGAGGTGCACCGCCCCGACAGCGAGCCAGATGTGAACGAAGTGAGGGCGCTGCCCCAGACGCGCAGTGAGTACCGCGGACCCTGGGCTGGGGCTGGGCCCAGGTGCCCAGGCTCTGTGATTCTGGAAGGTCCCTGTCCTCTCTGACCTACCCCTCTACACAGCAAAGGGTAAGGCTAGGTGCTCGCCGAGGGGCCTAGCCCAGACGTTCCCTGGCTCGGGGTGAGTGACCAGGGGAACAGCACCGAGTCCAGTATGAAGGTGGCTTTAGAGTCAGAGAGCCAAGTTTGAATCCCCGCTCTGCTATTAACTGGGCACATTTCTGGACAGCTATTCTGCCTGTCTCAGCCTCACTTTCTCCGTCACAATGTGGATATAGCAGGGACCACCCTGCCAGATTGCTGTGAGGGTTGGGTTGCCTCCTATAGCCACCCCAGCCCTGGCCACCCTGCATTCACCTTCTAGTCTCCCAATATGACTGAGCTGGCTGAGGGCAAGGATGGCTTCTGTCATCCCTGTGCCCAGCACCTGGCACAGAGTAGATGCTGAGGAGCAGGTGGGCATTGAAGTTGCAGCCTCTGGAGTCCTGGCATGTCTCCTGATGTGGGGCTGCCGGGTCAGAGTGCGGGAAGAATCTTTCAGATACCTGGGAGGCCAGCCTGAGGCCATGGCCCCTGATTTTCCAGGGGAAGTCCAGCGAGAAGGTAGACGGAAGGGTAGAGCCAGCTTTCCCTGCCCAAAAAGCTCTGGAGCTCCAGATGGAGCGAGTTTGGATACCTTTTGTTGGGTTCTGCTGCCATCTTGTGGCTACAGTGATATGTGGGGCCCACTGTGGCCAGGGAAGGCAGTAGGCTGAGTCAGGGGATGGGGACATTACCTGAGTGCCTGCTGTGTGCCAGGCAGTTCACAGACTGGGATGCAGGATGCAAGGTCCCTGCATCAGTGGCTCAGTGAGGGGAGGCAGCTCAGGGAGAGCAAGCAGGATGGGGGGAAAGAAACCAGAGCTGTTGCAGATTGATGCGCTGCTACTAGACCTGGCACAGAGCTGCATGCACTTGTGACAGCAAGAGCTAACCGCTGTATGAACAACAATCACTTTCTATGTGCCAGACGCTGTTCTAGGGGCCTTGCCTATATTATGAACTCATTTTATCCTCCCAACAGCCCTATGATGCTGGCACTATTATTATCCCCATTTTACAGATAAAGAAACTGAGGCACAGGAAGTAATTGTGGAGCTAGGCAATCTAGCACAAGTCTGTTCTCTTGACTGCTTCACTCTGTACATTGTGTCTGTTAGTCTTTATGATAAACCCATTAGCTAGGCATCATTGCTCCTGTGTTAACAGGAGAACACAGGAGGCTCAGGACGGCTGTGTTACTTGCCCAGGCTTGCAGAGGTCAGTGGGGATTCCAACCTGGCCTGCCAGCCTCCAGAGTGCATGTTCTTAACCCAGGGTCTCAGACTCAGGGGTCTGGCCATTCCACACATAGTGAAGCAGCTTGGTGACCAGTGACTTAGAGGGCATGTGCCCAAAACTCAGCTCAGGGCAGTTGGGATTATGCAGAGGTACAGGCCAGGTGCGGCAGACCTTCCCTTATTTTTTTCTTGGGAATCTAGAAATTTAATTATTATGTAAAATCTCTTAATTTGAATGTGTCAGTCCCTCATTAAAAATTGATAGCATTAAGTTTAAAACAAAACAAACCCACATCTGTGGTCTGGGTTTGCTTCTTGACCTCTGTTTTAGTCATTATGCCTGTGGCTGGGAACTGGGAGGTCAAGGTAGATGTCCTGGAAGTGATGGCCTTTGTGCCAGGTCTGGTTGGAAGGGCAGGTCTTCAGTAGGTGGAGAGGATGGGAGGGATTCTCCCTACCCTCCAGCCCCACGATCCCTTCCTCCCTCCCTCCATCTTTGCCTGGGGAAATCCCCCAGCCTTCCAGCCTCCAGCTCCATCACCGCCTCTGGGAAGCCTTCCCTGACCTCAGCTGTATAAACTGCCGCTTTCTTCCTGCCCCCCTCTCAGCAGCCTCCACGCTCTCCCAGCTCTCAGACAGCGGGCAGACTCTAAGTGAGGACAGTGGTGTGGACGCCGGTGAGGCAGAGGCCAGCGCCCCAGGCCGAGGCAGACAGACAGCGTCCACCAAGAGCAGGAATAGCAAGGAGCTGCCTCGGAATGAGAGGCCCACAGAGGGGACCAACAAACCGGTGAGCAAGGAGGAGGGGGGTGCAGAGGGCTGAATCCAGGGACCAGGATTCAGCTTGGCAAGTGACCACCATCAGAGGGAGTGAGCCCCCCATCACTGCAGGGATTTGGGTATCCAGAAGGATCTGGATGCTCCAGTTAAGCCCTGCCTTCACCACTGATACCAGGTAGCTGAGAGCTAACGGTTTAGCTTCAGAATCTTTGAGGTCCCCTCAGTTCTGATGTGGCTCAGTGGCTGACTCAGTCCTTGGAGTCAGACCTGGATTCAAGTCCTGATGCCAACACCAGGCAGCCTGGGCATTTCCCTTAACCTCCTGAGCTTCAGGGGGGATTTTTGTAGGGATTAAATTGCTTAGCTTCATGCCTGGCAAAGCTCCCAGCTTGGGGCTGGAGTCTGAGCGCTGTTGGCCCAGGGACATGTCATGGCCCAGCCCCCTGTCCAGGCCTGTCCACGGAGAAGGCCTCAGTAGTCTCCTTCCTCACACCCACAGCCTGGACTCCTGGAGCCCACGTCCACCCTCGTCCGTGTGAAGAAAAGTGCGGCCACCCTGGGCATCGCCATCGAAGGTGGTGCCAATACCCGCCAGCCCCTGCCTAGGATTGTCACAATTCAGGTATGTCCCGAAGGTCCTGTTTGACAATCTCTCCCTACCCCTGAAGGCCCCTTTCTCAGCATCCCCAGGGTTTTGCCACCCCAGAGATGACACAGCACCCAAGGGCAGACCCAGGCTCATATCACCTTTGCTCTGCTGAGCCTCGGTTTTCCTAATCAGGGCAGTAGATACCCAGACTGTGGCTTCCTGGTTGGCAGTGTCAGGCCTGACCCAGTGGATGGTCAAAGCCAGGCCCACCCAATGCTCAGATGCCCCATGTGACCCCCACCCTATGTCTCACCCCTGCAGCGAGGCGGCTCGGCCCACAACTGTGGGCAGCTCAAGGTGGGCCACGTGATCCTGGAAGTGAATGGGCTGACGCTTCGGGGCAAGGAGCATCGGGAGGCTGCCCGCATCATCGCCGAGGCCTTCAAGACCAAGGATCGTGACTACATTGACTTTCTGGTCACTGAGTTCAATGTGATGCTCTAGGAGTCAAGGCCTGAGGGTCTCCCACCGCTGCCCAGCCTCTGGTCCCAGTCCCTCCCCTCTCCTGGCACGATTAGTCTCCTTGAGGGGTTGGGGCTGCATAGCTAGGGTAACCGGAAGATATCCCCTTATCCATCCTGGTCCCCTGGACCAGAACTGGGAAAAGAGAGCCGGGCAAGGCAAATAGAAGGTCAGGCCAGGAGCTGGTGCATGCCGAGTACACAGTAGGTGCTCTACAAGTGGGGCTGTGGGGAGGGAAGAAAGGAAGTGGAAGGGCGAAGCACTTGTTTCTCCAGGTTGGGTGGGGGACCTGCTGCCCCCTAGCCAGCTAGGACCCAGCCCGTCCTCAGATGTCGGAGCCTTTGCCTGGAGCAAAGTCACATGAGGATTCATGGACACGGCCCCCCACCCGGGGGCATCTTGCAGGACCTTTAGTGCCACAAATAAGCATCAAACAACCCCCCTTCACACCCCAATCCTCCTGATTCCTTATTCCCCGTGGTATTTATTATTTATTTCCCTCCCAGCTTTCCACCGTGTCCCCAGCCCCAGAGGCCTTGCAGGTGACCAGCAACGTCAGTGTATTTATATACAGAGCTTATGACTTTAATTTTTCAATAAAGAAATCTGAACAAGATTAGGGGTGGCATGCTGTGTGGTCTGCCTGTGTGGCTGGGGTTTGACTGCTCCATGTGGAGCGGGGTGGGTAGGAGAGAGCATCACTCACCACCACCCTCTCACCTGCCCCCATGGCTCAATTTGGGATACGTGCTGGGGTATGCGGGGGCGCTCGAGCCACACCCGCAGCCTGGCACACCTTACTTGAAGGTTTGAGGGTGAAACTCAAGTATTTAGAGATAATGCTTTTAGATTAAAACACAGGGGTATGTCATGAGGCGGAATGCACAGTGTGCGTGAATATTTCTAAAACACAGACATGGGCCTGTCTCAGATCAGCTTCCAGAACTGACTCTGAGAGGAGGATTTGTATGCTGGTGATTCATGAAGGAAGGGTTCAGGGGAGACGAGAAAGGGAGTGGGCAGCAGGACAGGGAAGGGGAGGAAGCCAAGCAAGGGTGTTGAGGCAAAGTCCAGGGAGGACTGCGTCAGCCTGATCCCAAGGGGGACCCTGGAGTGGAAGGTGGGGCAGAGTTGTCTCCACTGAAGGCCTGGGGCTAGGCTTTCATGCCTGTCAATCTTGGGACAAGGCCTGGGGAAGAGGCAGTAAATTCCCAATCACTTCCCACTCTTCCTGTGCAGTCCTAGCCGTTCCCGTTGCCAAGGGCAGTGGGTGTTAGAAGCAAAACACATAGGGAGGGAAAGGAGGGGACAGTGTCAAAAATTGGTCTGTGATATGGCCTCAGTGCCAGCCCCAATGCCCATTTCCTTCTGCCCCTAAGATTTGTCTGGTGGAAGAAGAGTTTAAGTCCTGCTCTGCTCAGCCCTGTGTTCAGAGTCTGCCAGAGGTGGGTTAGGGGGCAGTTGGTTCCATGGTCTTGTGCCAGATCCTGCTCTTAGCTGTCCCTGTTCTCTTTCCTGCTGGGCAGACCACCTGAGGCCAGAGCCATGGATTCCCCCAAGGCAGCTGGTATTCCTAAGGCTCCCCCCACCCCCCACCCCATATCCCTACATGCACAGGGTTCTGTTACCTCTGCAGGGAATGTCCCCACCTGGCTGCAGGAGGGCTCAGATCTCTTGGCATCAGACTCCAATTCAAATCTTGTGTGGTCTCAGGCAAGTGATTTCAGTACTCTGAGTCTCAAGTTCCCCATCTGTAAAATGGCTTTGGTAGGCTAAATGATGGCCCCCAAAATATCTGGATTCTAATTCCTGGAACTTGTGACTGTTACCTTATGTGGTAAAAGGGACTTTGCAGATGCAATTAAGTTAAGTCTTGAGATGGGGTGGGCCCAGTGTATCACAGGGTCCTTATAAGAGGAAGGCAGAGGAAGATTTGACACAGCAGAGGAAGAGGGGTGCTGTCATATGGAAGCAGAGGCTGAAGCAATGTGCTTTGAGGGTGGAGGAAGGAGCCATGAGCCAAGGAATGCAGGCGGCCTCTAGAAGCTGGAAAGGCCGAGGAAGTGGGTTCTCCCCTCAGAGCCTCCAGAAGGAACCTGCCCTGTTGACACTTGACTTCAGTCCCGTGAGACTGATTTAGGACTGCTGTCCTCTCTCTGTAAAAGTAGAAATTTGTGGTGTTCTAAGCCCCTAGGCGTGTGGTAGTCACAGTAGCAGAGGAAACTAATGCAGTGGGGACTTCCCTCTAATGGAGGTAGGGATGCTCCCTGGGGCCAGAGCCGCAGGCTCAGGGTTGGCCCTGGGAGAGGACTGCATGATGAGGATGATGGCAGAATGCCACACCTTTTCCAGGCACAAGTTCTCAAGTGTCTGTTCTGAACGGAAAGCTTCTGGCCATCACTGGCTTGCTATGTGAATTTTAGGCCAGTCATTGATCTGCTCTGTGAACTCCAGGGCAGGTTGTGACTGCCCTTGCCTTGAACCAGCCATCTCCCCACACACAAGTTCTCAAGTGTCTGTTCTGAACGGAAAGCTTCTGGCCATCACTGGCTTGCTATGTGAATTTTAGGCCAGTCATTGACCTGCTCTGTGAACTCCAGGGCAGGTTGTGACTGCCCTTGCCTTGAACCAGCCATCTCCCCACTCTGTAAAGTCCCCAGGGGACAGAGGGCCCAACAGCTGCTACCCAGGGCTCCATGTTTGCACCCTGAAAAGTGTAGGGCAAGAATGAGTTTCTAGAACTGTTGCTTCTGGAATTCCTGGGCCTGACTCTGAGCTGAAGCCCATGGGGTGAGAGGGTACCCCTACATGTGGAATTTTAAACCTAAAATAAATTATTTTGCAAATGGGCTTAGAAAGGACAAGTTGCTTGCTCAAAGTCACACAGCTAGGGAGTACAAGTTTGGACCACAGCTGCTTGAGGCTTAGGCCTGCCCTTTCCATAGCCTGAAGCCCCAGGACAAACACCTGTCCTGGTGGCTTTTGAAAGGGCCCAGTATGGTGGGCTAAGGCAACTTTGAGTACTGGGGTGGGGCTGGGGGGCAGATGTCAGAGGTCTACCCTGGCCACATGTACCTGTGGGCCTGACATCTTTATTCATGATGCCATAGTGTGGTGGGGGTAGGGAGAATGGCTGCAGAGTCTCAGGGTCTGCTCCTCCCTACTGGATTACCCTAAGCAGGTTCTGGGCAGGTATGTACCTCACCAAGCCTCAGTTTCCCTTTCTTTTCAAGAGTCTTTCAGACGGGACTGCCATGCTGCTCAACTCCAGGGACATGGTTCACTTCCATGACAGTGTGAATACATGCCTTGGGCCCTTCTCCAGGGCCAGAAGTTCGATGTAGGAGAGGGCAGGAAGAGGGAGAGTTTTTGGCTCCTGGGAGTGTAATCCTGCCCAGACAAGTGCTGAGTTGGCCTGCAAATCACCTGGAATCCTCTCTGCCTGGGAAGAAGTGGGATGAGAGGGGTATACAAGAACAGAGTATAAGGCAAAGCTCAGAGAGTCCACACTGCAGAGTCAGACTTGGGGGCTCAAATTCTACCTTCACCATGCCCTGGCTGTGTGACCTTGGGAGAGTCATTTAACACCTCTGAACCTCAGTTTGCTCATCTTTAAATGGGAAGTATAATATTAACCTAACTTGTAGGTTATTGTAAGGATTAGCTAAAATGTTTGCCCCTGGCACAGAGTAGGCCCTTCATGAATAGAGGCTGCTGCATGATTACTACAAGACATGTATAGGAAGTAACTGGCAACCTGAGGAACGGGGAAGAGTTCTCTGTCCGGAGGAAGAACTGGGCTGCAATGCAGCTGAATGAGTCACTTCCTGCCCTGAGGCCTATTAACCCCCCTGCGTAATAGGGTTGGTCAAGGTACTTTTTAAATTAATGTTATTGATTTCTTTCTTATTGGCCTGGTGCTATGTTTACTTAGTCCCCTTAGCAACCCCATAAGGTGGGGGTAATAAATCCTACTTGCCTTAAGTTCAGTGGTAGCAAATGGCAGAACTGGGGCAAGAGCCTGGGTCAGTTTGACACGGTGCACCGCCATTCTTCAAGGTGAGCGTTTGGTGGACAATGGATTACTCCTGTCCTGTACTTACTGCGCGCCCTTGAGCAAGTTCCTGCCGGTCTCACGGCCTGGGTTTGCGTGCTTGTCTAATGGGAGTTGGGAGTAGAAAATACTTGGGGTTACTGATAATATACCTACCCACCTCATATTAGGTTAACATTATGCTCATAAGAGAGGACTGAGCATTGTGGGAACATACAACAGTGCCTGATGTTACAATAGGGAACATACAATTAGTGCTCAAGAAAAAATTAGTAGTCGTAGTAAGCAGTATGTTTCAGGCATAAAAGTTTGTGATTTCTTCCTCACTGTGACTCTGAGCGACCGTGCACAAATGTCTGACCCTCCTGGCCTCAGTCTCCCTGTCTGCGGTCGGGAAGATTCCAGCAGGGTGATCCCAGGAGATCCCGTATTTGAGATTTTCAATCCTGGAGCGCAGGCCCGGCTCCCCAGCTTCCGACTCCCTGGGGGCGGGTCTCAGGCGACAGCCTCTCCGCGATTGGTGGAGCTTCCCGAGGCCCCGCCTCCATTGGCCACCTCCTCGGAGATTATGCAAAGAGGCCGCGGCCCCGCCCCGCCCCGGGATTGGAGGCCTTTGTTTGCCGCTCAACTCCAGGAAACCACCCGCGCGCGGCGGCCGCCGGCAGGTAAGAGGCGGGAGGGGCTCGCGGTGGGTCCGTTCGGGTGCCGGCCCCTCACTGGGTCTCAGTTTCTCGGTCGGGAGAATGGGGAGGGAGAGTGGACAGCGCCGGTAGGCTGTGCTCCACAAGGGCAGCGCTGCTTTCGGTCTCTCCCACGTGGAAACCCCAAACGCAGGGGAAGGAGACAGATCGCCGCTCCGGGAATGGGAGGCAGCCCCGGACGGGCGATCAGGGACCCAGTCCAAACCCCTCCGGCCGCGGGGTTTCGCAATCTCCACCCTCCGGCCTCAGTCTCCACCTCCACGCAATGGGGGCGTTGGCTTTTTCTCTGTCCAGCTGGGGCTGGTGGCAGGGTTGGGAGGGGTGCCGGGGGAGGCCGAGGGTGGTCCTTGGCGGGTCCTCGGGCTGTGTTTGGGCTGGAGGAGGCGTGGCCCGGGTTGCTCTGGTTACTGGGGAGGTGGGGCTTTTCTGTCCTGGGATTTGTGTGAGGTTTGCTCACCCGGCAACGAGGGTGGTCCTTGGCGGGTCCTCGGGCTGTGTTTGGGCTGCAGGAGGCGTGGCCCGGGTTGCTCCGGTTACTGGGGAGGTGGGGCTTTTCTGTCCTGGGATTTGTGTGAGGTTTGCTCACCCGGCAACAACCCGCGCAGCCTGCCGGCTCCTAGCCTCGCTCCCTCCCCGGACGCCTAACGCAAGTTTCCTTTCCTCTTTTTGGCAGGGGGAGGGAGGGAGAGCATGAGCCAGCGTGGGGTGGGCAGCCTTGACAGTGGTAGAAGCTGAAACGGGCTGCAAATATAAGGACAGTCCCCTCTTGGTACACATGAGGAGACTGAGGCCCAGAGAGGGGGCCCGGTTTGCCCAAGGGCGCACAGCAGGGAGGCGCAGAGCTGGCTTCTCCCCGGGGTAATGGGGCGGACATGGCAGAGGCAGAGCCTACTTGCTGTGTGACCTTGGCCAAGACTCTTCCAATGCTTCTTTCCTGGGCTTTTGTTGAAAGAAATGACAGGTTGGAGCAGATCATTACCTCCGTTTAAAAACCTGCTTCTGAGTGAGAAAGTTGGAAAGGAAAGTTGCTGATAACAAACCCAGGCTATTTTGGATCCGAGAAGAGAAGCTGAGACAGGCTGCAGTGAAAAGAGACATTGTTCTTGTCCTCTAGAACAGAAGGAGAAAAATGGGCTGAAACCGAAGCATGGAGGACTGAGGTCAGATGCACACAGAGACTTCCCAAAAGAATTTTCCAGCCATCTCCTCTGGAGTGGGTGGGTTTTATTTTTTGGCTGTTTTGTTAAGAAACAAAACATCTGTGTGTGTTGGGACGGGAGGAGCTAAGTCTGGTTTACTTACCAACAGGGGGATGGAACCTATGGTGTTTTGGGGGACTCTATTTGGGTTTATTTTCAGGGGCAGTCTTAGTTCTGCAGGAGGGAGAAGGTGCCCTCATGGGGCCTTTGCCTCCCAAAGTTTAGACAGTTTGCATTTGAAACATGTGTTTGGGGTTGTTTCTTGCGAGGGGATTTCATCAGCTTTCACTCTCCTGCAGACTCCACCAAAAGTGACAGGGTTGGGGTTGCCAGAGAGAATGGAAACAATCCCACATTGCTGAGAGGGTATTTTGGACACTGGTGTGCAACATGGATATTTCAGCTTACCATCATGAGAATGGGAAAGGAAGAATATTTTTAAAGCATCCACATAACCAGATGAATGCCAGGTCGTTTTTTTGTTTGTTTAGTCCTGGAAGGTGGGAAAGATCTGGAGTCTGGGAGTGAGAAGACCTGGGTTCAAATCCTGAGCCGGCTTCAGTTGTAAGAGCCTCAGTTTTCCCCTCTGTAAAGTGGGGATGGTAATGCCCACTTTACTGTCACTTTAAGGCTCAAGTGAGGTGAGCTTTTGCTCAGTCCACATTCTAAGTTTGGAGATGAGAAAACTGAGACTCAGAGAAAGGAAAGAATAAGGACAACAATAATACCATTGATAATGAGAGCTAATGTTTATTGAGTGCTATATTCTAGCCACTGTGCCAAGGGTTTTACTGCAAGGAGTAAGGTCTGGGAGGGCAGAAGCTTATATGTTACGTCACCACTGTCACTTGCCAGTGCCCAGTCCAGAGCCCTACACAGAGTAGGTGCTCAATACCTTGCTGTTTATCATCTAGATTATATCACTTAGTTCCGTGATGTCTTTGAGCTGGGTGTTACTATTGTCTTCATTTTACAGATGAGAAAGCTAAGGTTCAGAGAGGTTCAGTCACTCTACTGAAGTCACACGGCCCTTCACTGGGGTTAGCCAGTCTTCACTCTGGGATGTGCAGGGGTGTGCTGTCATCATCTCGTGAGAGCTGATTGTGGCCATCTCTTTCCAGTGCTTTATTCAGTGATATTGTGTTGGTAGCTTGAAATTGGCCATAGTGAGGGTGTTTGTTTACACCATGGAAATCAGTAAATGCCACAAATCAGGGGTTTTTCTGGTCTTTTTCTTTCTTCCTTCCTTTCTTTCTTTTTTTAATAAGAGCTGCATGTGAAGGATGTCAGAGGATGGAAGGCCAGTCTTGCTTCTGCCTGGCAGCCAGGTGTAGGGGGTTCCAGGCATTTCAGGGAGCTCAATGGAGGCAGGTCAGAGACCTGTGCCCTACTACAGCTCCCCTGAAATGTGGGATTTCGGAAGGAAAACTGTAGGAGATGAGGCTCAGAGTCTACAGTGTGAGCTGTGCAGGGCAGTAGCCCTCTGACTTGGGAACAGGCTGGTATGAGCCTGAATTCCAGGCTGGAATGTCTAGGTCTTTAACCTGAAGGTGACTGGGAGTCATGGTTGGTCTTTAAGCAGAGGAAAGGCCTGAGCAGAATGGTGCCCTAAGATTTATCCAGCAGGCCAAAGGATTGGGGAGGGTGAGTTGGAGTGGGTGACTGGGAAGAGGCACTGCAGTTGGCCAGGGGACCCAGGAGGAGGCTATCAGCAGCCCCTTGTTTTCTGAGAACTTCTTGTGTGCTGATCCGTCCGGTTATTTATACACACACCCCGAGGGAAGCATTATCCTCAGTCTGTAGATGAGGAGATCAGAGAGGTTCCGAAATAAAACATCTAAGGTCTGATCTACCAGAGTTGGACTCAGGCCTTCCTGCCCCCAGAGCCTCCCATTTTTAAATCCTCACCCCCCACCCCTGCCCCCCTACATCTCGGTTATTTATACACACACCCCGAAGGAAGCATTATCCTCAGTCTGTAGATGAGGAGATCAGAGAGGTTCCGAAATAAAACATCTAAGGTCTGATCTACCAGAGTTGGACTCAGGCTTTCCTGCCCCCAGAGCCTCCCATTTTTAAATCCTCACCCCCCACCCCTGCCCCCCTACATCTCAGCCTGCGGTCCTAGCTTGGCTCTGGTGTTTCTTGCCAAGTGTCAACCAAACTCCAGATCTGCTGCCAAGCAAGACCCCCTGCTCCCAGGGCTGCTCCCACACTGGCCCAGGTCCTTGCCAGCATTTCCCAGCTGAGCCTATTCTGGGGGAGAGGCTGGAGATCAGGGCCAGAGTGGGATGCCCAGCTGTCAGTCTCCTTGGGGTCCTGGGATGGCAGCCAAGGACCACAGATTGGGGAGTGAGGGAGAGCTCAGTGTCCAGGAAGCCCCACTCAGCCATGCTAAGTAAGGGATTCATCTGGAAGGTAATGCTTTATTTGTGGATGGAGACCCAACTCTGCTCCTAATGTGCTGTGTGACTTTGAACAAGTTGTATAATGTCTGTGAGGCTTTTCGCGTCTGTTAAATGCCTAACTATTTTTGAAGATTCAATCAGGCAACACATGCCATGCCCCGAAATGTTGAGTGGCTAAGGCTGGGGGCTGATTGCTTCCTTTCCTTTTTGTGATTTTCACGTGGTCCCACATGTTGCATAATGACTATATGTGCAGAAAACAACATATGGTATCAGAGTTTTAAAAGAGGAGGAGAAGGTATTGGAATTACGGCATGTCACAGAATGTCAGTGCTGCAAAGGGCCTCAAAGAGCCTAACCATGCTTCCCAGCCTTCTCTGGGGAGACATTCAGAAGGGATGTGCCCAGGGTACACAGCTTCCAGGGGAGAACCTGGAGTTCTCTATTGGCCCACAAAGCCCATGTGCATTAACTCCTGCACCCTGCAGCCTCCCATCAGCCAGGCATTTCTGCCTGTGTGGGAAATGGAATAAAGAATCCAGGAGATGTAGTGTTAGAAGATAATCTCTGATAACCTCACAGATAATCCCATTAAGCCTCCAGGTTCCAAAGCTCAGAGAAGGGAAGGCCCTTGTCCCAGGTCACTCAGGCTGGAACTTGGGTCTCCATTTCTCAAGCCAGGCTTCCACCATTCTTCTTGGGCCACTCTTGAAGTCCTCACCTGTCTCCTCTCTCCCCAGACTCCCTGTGGATTTTTT